>NW_028261387.1:57399992-57549992 GCF_051295495.1 Thamnophis sirtalis
CAATGCTGTGATACAAATCGAGATGAATGACCTTAGTCATTCTTTCTTAACCTTAAGAAAAATCAGCCACTTTTGAAATTACAATACAATACAATACAATACAATACAATACAATACAATACAATACAATACAATACAATACAATAGCAGAGTTGGAAGAGACCTTGGAGGTCTTCTAGTCCAACCCCTGCCTAGACAGGAAACCCTATACCATTTCAGACAAATGGCTATCCAACATCTTCTTAAAGATTTCCAGTGTTGGGGCATTCACAACTTCTGGAAGCAAGCTGTTCCACTGATTAATTGTTCTAACTGTCAGGAAATTTCTCCTCAGTTCTAAGTTGCTTCTCTCCTTGATTAGTTTCCACTGATTGCTTCTTGTTCTACCCTCAGGTGCCTTGGAAAATAGTTTGACTCCCTCTTCTTTGTGGCAACCCTTGATGTATTGGAACACTGCTATCATGTCTCCCCTAGTACTTCTTTCGATTAAACTAGACATACCCAATTCCTGCAACCGTTCTTCATATGTTTTAGACTCCAGTCCCTAATCATCTTTGTTGCTCTTCTCTACACTCTTTCTAGAGTCTCCACATCTTTTCTACATTGTGGTGACCAAAACTGAATGCAGTATTTCAAATGTGGCCTTACAAGGCATTATAAAGTGGTATTAACACTTCACGTAATCTTGATTATATCCCTCTGTTTGTGCAGCCTAGAACTGTGTTGGCTTTTTTGGCAGCTGATGCACCCTGCTGGCTCATATTTAAATGGTTGTCCATTAGGAGTCCAAGATTCCTCTCACAGTTACTACTATTGAGCAAGGTGCATCTCGTTTTTGTTGCCAATGTACAACCTTACTCTTTTCATCATTGAATTTCATTTTTTAGATAGTGCCCAATGTTCAAATTTGTCAAGATCCTTCTGTTATCTTAAGCCTGTCTTCTGGAGTGTTGGCTATTCCTGCCAGCTTGGTGTCATCTGCAAATTTGATGAGTTCCCATTTATTCCCTCATCCAAATCATTGATGAAGATGTTGAAGAGTACTGGGCCCAAAACAGAGCCTTTAGGTACTCCACTGCATACTTCCCTCCATGAAGATGCAGTTCCATTGAGGACTTGAGTGCGGTTGGTGAACCAGTTACAAATTTGCCAAAAGAAATTGCAGGGATTAATTCAGGCAGTTTCCAGGAGTCAGTAATGACTCAAAAGGATGCCTTCCCCTCAAAATGTGTTATGTTTATGAGTGTTTCTGTTGAAAAACCATATTACTCTGCTGGATGTTCACAATCTAAACTCACTAGTATGCTGTTTACATATCCTAGTGTTGCTATTTTTAAATTATGCAGGTTGCATTAAAAAAACTTACGTCTCTATATTTGGAATTAAAAGTCCCTCTTAAATATTATACTCAAAGTAACTTTATTATTTATTTTCTAGAACATAGAAAATAATGCAATACAAAAACAACTTCAGCCTTTATTGACCAGTGCCAAATTTACTCTACAAAACACCGGAAAGCTGAAGCATATCTTTCTTTGGATCATACATACAGGAAATAGGCTGAAAAATTAACACTGCAACAAAGTATCTTGAAAGATCATTTAATTAACATAATCAAAATATGATTTCCTTTTTACAACTCTTATCAACAAGATCATACCCAACATATTACTTCCATCTATATAAATATATTTTTGATTTAAAAAATGATGGAATTTTTGGTATCCGAGTATTATAAATATAGACAATAGACATAGATGATTATGTAGATGTAGTTGATATAAATACAATAAGGAGCCAGTTTGGTGTAGTGTTTAAGGCATTATGCTAGAACCAGGAAACTGTGAGTTCTAGTTCCAGTATCGGTACTGTCAAAAGGAAGCAGTCACTTTCCCCATTTGGGACAGTCACTTTCTCTTAGCCCTAGGAAGGAGGCATGAAAAAATCTTGCTAGGAAATCTGCAGGAATATGTCTAAGCAGCCTGGGAGCATCAGATACAATTAAAGGAACAACAACAACAAAAATAATGCAATAGAAGGAAGATGGAAAATTGGAGGGGGGGGGCGAAAGAAAGGTGTATTTAGGGTTGAAGAAGTATAGTGGGTTTCTATTTTGGGGGGCATTGTTGACAAGAGGAATTGCTGTGTTTGTTGTTTAATGTTGTATGGCCCCAGTTATGCACAGTATATATGTGACTGTATGAAAATGAAAAATGGAAAATAAAAACACATTTTACGACCAATAATAATAATAATAATAATAATAATAATAATACGAGAGTACACCAACAGAGTTAGGAAAATTTTGAAATCTAAATTGAATGGTGGAAATACAATCAAAGCCATAAATACCTGGGCAATACCAGTTATAAGATACACAGCTGGCATAGTTAACTGGACACAAGCTGATTTGGACCTTTTGGACCGAAAAACCAGGAAGCTAATGACAATGCACTACAGTTTACATCCACGTGGTGATACTGATAGACTATATCTGCCCCGAAAATCAGGTGGCAGAGGATTATTACAAGTGAAGCAAACAGTTGAAGAAGAAAAACATGCACTGGCTGATTATTTAAAAGAAAGTCAAGAACATCTATTAATCAAAGTAAAGAACAAAAATCTACTGAAGGCCCAACAGACAAAACAAGAATACAGAAAAGATGTGATAAAATCAAGAATGGAGAGTTGGCAGAACAAAGCACTGCATGGTCAATTTCTGGAAAAAATAAAAGATAAAGTGGACAGTGAACAAACTTGGTTATGGTTAAAAACAGGTACATTAAAGAAAGAAACAGAGTCACTAATCCTGGCTGCGCAAGAACAAGCTATCCGCACAAATGCCATTAAGGCCAAAATCGAAAAATCCTCTGATGATACCAAATGCAGACTTTGCAAAGAAGCTGACGAAACTGTTGATCACATACTCAGCTGCTGTAAAAAAATCGTGCAGACTGATTATAAATTGCGGCACAATTCAGTAGCACAAATGATCCATTGGAATTTGTGCAAAAATTATAATATTAAAACAGCAACAAACTGGTGGGAACATCAGCCTGAAAAAGTCACAGAAAATCAGATGGTCAAGATCTTGTGGGATTTCCGTATACAAACCGACAAAATACTGGCGCATAATACACCAGACATCACACTGGTTGAGAAAAATAAGGTCACAATCATAGACATTGCAATACCAGGTGATAGCAGGGTCGCCGAGAAGGAACATGAAAAAATCGCAAGATACCAGGACTTAAAAATCGAAATTCAACGACTATGGCACAAACCAGCAGTGGTAATTCCAGTGGTAATTGGCACACTGGGTGCTATTCCAAAAGCACTGGAATTACATTTAAAACAGTTAAAAATTGACAAAATCACCATCAGTCAAATGCAAAAAGCCGCACTGCTTGGATCTGCACGCATATTACGAAAATACGTTACGACGTCCTAGGCCCCTGGGTGGGGCCCGACTAGTAACCAATGCCAAATCCGGCGAAACAACTGGCCGCTGTGATACAATTGTACAATAATAATAATAATAATAATAATAATAATAATAATAATAATAATAATAATAATAATAATAATGCAGTAGATGAATTTTGCTTTTGTGTGGATCCTCTTTGCTCTCCCCACCCTCAATATTTTATTGCTCACTATGTGCAATATATGATTTGTGTTTTTTTAAAAAGAAGAAACTTAAGTAATCTGAAAACATACATTCAACCTGAAGTTAGTGCTTCAGTAAATACTTCGTTTTAATTCTGATTTTACAAGTCATAAAACTAATTTCTATTTAAAAGCTTTCAAGTTTATAAAAAGTAAACAAGATTGTTTTTTCATAGTTGATATCAATAAATCCTACTGCTGCCTTCTCAGCAGTAGCCCCGACCCTTTGGAACGAGCTCCCCGTGGAGATTCGTACCCTCTCCACCGTCCAGGCCTTCCGCATAGCCTTGAAGAACTGGCTCGCCCGTCAGGCCTGGGGATAGGATAGTTACCCCGCCCGAATGATGAGTGTTTGTTGCTTGCTATTTTATTACATGTTTTGTCCTAATGTCTGTATTCCCCTTTCCCAGTTTTTGTGTGAGCCGCCCTGAGTCCCCTCAGGGAAAAGGGCGGCCTACAAATTCTAATAAAATTCTAAATTCTAATTCTAAATACATTGTTTAGAATAATATTTATTAGCTTGTAACTCCTAACATCTGGGGTAAGTATATATTCTCTTTCAAGATAATTAGCCGGAATAGAATTATCTTTATAAAACTATGAACATACCTTATATTGAGTCTGAATGATTGCAGTATTGTGTTGTACTGGAATATCCAATCTTGGAAAGAATTTGCTACTCATTATAATTTGTATGTTACATATTTATTTTTATAGTTATCCCAAATTAAAAGAATCCAGCATTAAAATGATAAAAGAAACCATGGTAGTAAATCAACTTATTAAAAAAGGGCAAGATTTTGAAAAAAATGTTTTTAATTTCAAAAAAGTGTAAATGCCACAGCTATAGTATAAAACAATTATTTTTTCTCCATCAGGGGAAGTTTCCCAGATTATTCAAACTAGAGCATCTTGGTTCAAGGAAGGTTGTAATTGGTACATTAGCAAAAGTTGTGCAAAACCTCTCCTGTCCACAGCCAAAATGGGAAACATCTTCATAGCCAATTCATTGTGGCCAACTCGTCATGGCTAACTTTCCATGGGGCAACTTGCTGCAGGACAGTTTAACAATTCTATTTAATTTTTTAAAATAAATAAAAATATTTTAATTTTTCCCATTCACATTTCATTCCTTTTCTCCTTTTACATCCTTTTTTAATGATTCTATTCACTATTTCTTTGATATTGGTGTAACTCTTGTCCCACAGTGAGTTGGCCATGGCAAGTTAGTTGTGGCAAATTGTCATAGATCCATCTACAACGTCCACTTTCTGCTAAATTCTAACTACAAGTGCAGGAGAACTTCCAAGTCATACTTTTGGATGACACGTTAAGAATAACTTCTGGAACCAATGGTCAGGAATGTTTACTGATATACAACAACTTATTCTTATTAATTTTACTTCTCCAAAGCAGACAGCCTGAAGACCGTAGTTCAAGTTGCTGCTATCTAGTATCACAACGTTAGATGCAGAATGTTAGATCAAAGTCTTTTTCAGATCCTTATAGTTTAGTTCTTTATTCAGAGATTTCTCAAATCTTACTGTGCTTTACCTGTATCATGTGTTCTTTCATTTACCAACAATAATTTGAAATTCTTGATTTACAATCTTATTTGTTGTATGCATCTTAGAACAAGTATGATAAACCTCACTTGGATTATATTTTCTTGCACTGTTCAAGTATGTTTGTGTGAGAGAGGAGGGATGTGAACTAAATTGTTAGTTTCTATAAGTAACATTAGCTCACACATTAAGAAACCTGCTGCATGCAAAACACTTTTCCTATTAGTCCTGAGGAAGGAAGTATCATGTGCTTTTATGGAAAGATGGCATACATTACTGTCACAGTTTTGAGCCAGTGGAGTGAACTATAAATGCACATGAAATGAACCCCAGCAATCTGGGCTGATACAGGGCAAGTTACTCACCCAGAAAATGTTTGGTTTTTTTGAATGCTGTAGTAGTCTTTCATGAAAAACTCAGGCATTTTCTTTCTCCTTCTGAATGATTTCCACAGTTCCATAGTCAGATAAGCCAATCATTCGTGTGTGTGTGTGTGTGTGTGTGTATGTGTGTGTGTGTGTGTGAGAGAGAGAGAGAATGGCTTATCTGACTATGGAACTGTGGAAATCATTCAATCCTTACTGGGAATCAAACCTGGGCTGTATTATATAGTGGGTAATACAACTGCCTGATATGTAATACAGTCCAGGTTTGATTCCCAGTAAGGGTATGGCTAGCTGATGAGAGCTAAATAGCTTGAAATAGATCTATACTAGTTTCCCTTTATTTATCAGCACAAATGCAACACAAATGTAACAAAGGCAACATAAAAAAATGGCTTTCTGCCTAGATGGCTCCTAGGGTGAATCGAAAGAAAGAAAAGGGAAGCAGTATGCTCCCTCCCATATTTGGGCATTCCAGGGGTTGTGACACAATACATACTTATTTCCCTGGCTTAGCTGATAAAGGAGGAGAGCCTGTGGCTTAGTGGCTAATACAACTGCCTGATATGTAATACAGCCCAGGTTCAATTTCCAGTAAGGGTATGGCTAGCTGATGAGAGCTAAATAGCTTGAAATAGATCTATACTAGTCTCCCTTTATTTATTTATCAGCACAAATGCAATACACACATACACATACACACACATACACACACATACACATACACACATATATATGCAGGGTTTTGGTGTATTCGTGTCTTTTCCTGTGTAAGATTGAGAGTGTCTTGGCGACGTTTCGATGAAGTCCCACTTGGCATCCTCAGGCTGGTGTCTTTTGCTCACATAGGCACAAGGCCAAAGACCTTGGAGATTAATACGTTTGTGTGTAATTCAGTTTTCAGGTGGTCTTTGTTGGCTAGGCGTTTGGTTCTGGAGATGAGGGTCTTGGCTACAGAGTTCATCTGTGCAGGGTGGTAATGGGATTGTGTGTCTAAGCAGCGGTTGGTGTTTTTTCCCCCCGGTAGATGGTGTGTCCTAGGGAGCCATTGGGTTTTTTGTAGATTAGGACATCCAGAAAGGGAAGTTGGTTGTTTGCTTCTATTTCCATAGTTAATTGTATTTTGGGGTGTAGGCTGTTGAGATGTGTGAGGAAGTTGTCCAGTTTTTCTTTCCCATGTGGCCAAATCATGAAAGTGTCATCAACATATCTAAGCCAGAGTTTGGGTTTGTGTTCAGATTTATCTAAGGCATTAATTTCAAAATGTTCCATGTATAAGTTTCCGATGATGGGTGAGAGGGGTGATCCCATGGGTGCTCCTTCTATATGTTTGTATCTTTGTCCATTATGGATGAAGTATGTGTTGGTTAAGCAGTGGTTGGTCAGGTCCAGGATGTGTTTAGGGAGGTTGTGTTTGTGCTGAATAGCTGTCAAGGCTTCTTTTATAGGTACTTGGGTGAAGAGGGATATGACATCGAAGCTCATGAGTAGGTTGCTGGGTTGTAGGTTTTGTTTCCTTATTGTTTCTATGAAATGGAATGAGTTTTATATGTGTGAGGTGGATATCCAGCAAAGAATTATCCCCAGAGAGAAATCTTCCAGATGCCCCAAACTCTATGGTCTTCCCAAGATACACAAAGAAGGAACACCACTCAGACCCATAGTCAGCTCCATAGGCTCACCTCTACAGAATCTTGCCAAATTCCTCACCAAATAACTCCAACCCTACTTAGAATCCATCACCTCACACTTACAAAACTCACACCCCTAACACCCTTCAGGGTATGTGTTCTGTTAAGATACATTCTGTTGTGCCTTAAAATGGCTTCTACTGTAGTGTTGTAAAATGGCATCTACTGTACAGTGCAATGGAGTTGCCATGATAACGGCTTCACAGTAGTCCACAAGGGGGCTCCTTCTAGTAAGGGGAAAAATCCTACATTAGAAATTATGTTTGGTATGAACATTCTCCCCCTATAAATAAATACCCAGGCTATGACGGGTTATTTGCTAGTAACCAATAGAAATGGACAGTTGTTTTAAATTTTGTGTTATATTAAAGACTCTAACATCTGGCAAGTTCTTTATTATTTTTTGTTTCCTTGAGTAAAAGAATTTTGGGAAGAACCGGGAAAGGTGAGTAATCTACCTTTCCAATTTTATTCATGAGGCAGGTTAATCAGGTGGCAAAGCAATCTCCTCACTTTTTTTTAAAGAGATGTGAGAAATGGCAGAGTTCCTATGGAAAAGTAAATTTATTACCTTTTCAGAAATAATTTCAGGTACAATCTATGACATATTGTTCCTGTTTGATTTTGCCTGATTCTTTGATGAATGAGAATGAAATGAAGCACGACTGATCATATGACCCACTGCTAATCCCATGTCAGATGCATATATTTCTGTGCCTTGAAATGAATATACAATGTGTATGACTTGATTCTATTTAATGTAGGTTGGAAAAAAATGATGACTGAATGAAATCAAACTTTCTGTTTAAAAAATGCAGTGATTAAAAACTTTTACGGAGTGTGAACTGTTGCTGTCCTTTAATCTGTCAAATCAAGAAAGATGGGAAAAGATAAATTTTAAAAGGAACAAATCTCAATGGAGGGGTAAGAATGTATTTTGAGATTTGTAAAGTATGCAAGAGAGTTTTCATTACTTGGAGATGATTGAAGCATATATTTCTATTTGTGTGGGGTGTTTGTTTTTGTAATTAATACCTTGAACCTTTTAGGATCTCTCATATTTCCAAGTATCATAAATCTTCAATATTAAGAATAACCAGGTAATCCATTACATCTTGATCCTAAATTGTGTGTTCTTTGGTTCCTCTAATCTATGACCCTTTTAAAGATAATAGGTAGATTATGCAAATTAATAACAAATTTCAGTGATTTCCATTTGGGTCTCAGACTCAAGAAGGTAAATTTAATTGTGGAGGCAGCATAAGTGGGTTCAAAGAGGATACTTCACTGTAATCTAACAGCTAAAGCATTTACCCATTAAGACAATTTTATTAAAATTCATGTTTTCACTGATATCAAGATGGCCAGGAAGTGAAATTCGTCATCCTTCTCCACTTTGGGAAGAGACTTAGAATGGAATGAATCCGCACACTTAGTGGTATCTCAGAACAGAATAGGAAGTTCAATGGTATGGTTAGCTTTGCAAACACGAGGTGTAATCTGCATCATGAAATTTTAGGGCATTGTTGCCAGTTAGTATTGAAAATATTAAGTGAAGTATATATTGCCACTACATTTCCTAAAGTATAACTAGGTGGTAACATTCATACATACAGAGCAAAAGCTCCTTCACAACCCTGGATGGTGTAAATTCTAATAATAGTGGATCAATCTATCTTTACACAGATTTACAAAAAACAAGAAATGGGGTTGCCTATGGTTCTTATATTTTTTCTCTAATCCACAAAATCCCTTTCTTGGCCATAATGTTTCACATTTTGCTTTATCTTCAAGTGTGCAGCAGGCAGATGTAAAATGTGACAAATGTCACAATTACCCAAGGAAATGAGTAATTCATCAGGTAAGTTTTTTCCCCCTTATCCTTCTTAATTTATTGGATAGATTTGATCTCTTGGATAGTGGCTTGGAAAACTGGCTTTTCATAACTGTAAATGAGACACAGTAGTTAATCTAGGATAAAAATCACTCAGACTTTTTTTAAAATCATAGATTAGTAACTATGTTTCATTTATAGCCAGTTAAATAAATTGGTGACAGCTAGGAAAGCATTTTGATCTCTTGAGACTTGCACTTACTTTATTTTGGTTTATTGATATTGAGTCTATTCTGCTTTTCATTTTCACATTCATAACATGAGTAATAGCATTTTTTTTAAAAAAATCCCTCAGAAAATAACAAATAACATTAAAAAAGATTAAAACTCCACTTTTGCTAGGACCATTTTTCCAAAATCTAATCTAGATATGACAATTTAGTAGGGTTATTAGAAGACTTATCCCAAAAGCTTAAGACTGTGTACTTAGCAGTCTCTTCTCCAATTTTACCTCCTTCACTGGAGAAGATCATAAAGAAAATCATTATAACACTTCCACTGCTTTTTATTGTTTTTATTTATCCTGAAACTTTGGATAGGTTAAAAACTAATGCAGGTTTCCAAATCATTTTTGGAAATGAAACTATCTCTCTCTCTCACACACACAAACATATATGTTGTGGCCCAGCAGGAGCCGTTGGAGCTGCAAAGAGACTCCGACAGCAAGCGGCCTTATGAGTCGGCTCTGGAAGAGGTGGAGGACCCTGGACAGGGTTCCGACTCTGAGCAGGGTTCAGAGAGGCTGGTTGGCCACCAGGAGGCGCCTGAGGCATGGAGCAGCAGTGAGAGCCGAAGGGAGTGTGCTCATGACGTCAGGCCTTGAAGTAGTGATGAGGAGACAAGGGAGGGACAATGCCGGGCAGATTGACGGAAAAAACAGCTACGCAGTTGCAAAAGATAATTGGACCCAGCTGGTTGTAATTAGGCTCCTCTCAAGATTGTATTTAAGGAGGGACTCGGGGAGGAGTCTGATTTGCAGGATTCAATTTCATTCTTAACGCTGGAGAAGCTGCTATCTGTCTCTGTTGAAGTCTGAGTTGCTGCCAAGGTTCTTATCTATTTGTTGTGCTTGGCTTTCAGCCACTGAGGTTTTGGTTTCCTGCTAATAAATTGCTGTAGAATTCCAGCTAAGCTTGTCTCGGCATTTGTTACTGAATGGAGGAGGGAGTCAGAACACACACACACACACACACACACACACACACACACACACACCCCTAGCAAACTGAAAATCTAGCTGGCCAGGCTGGATTTGAGTTTTAGAAGAATTAGGGTAGGATGCCAAAAGCATGGTAGTACCTCATTCTAGCCCCATATAGGACACTTCAAAGAATGCATCAGAAAAGATAGACTGTATATTTTCTTTTATAGCAATGTAAGAAATGTCAGGGTATATTCGGTTACAGAATTTAATCATTATTGGTTTATGAGAGATGTTACAGAAATGTTTTATGTTTTAGATGACAATGTTTTCAATTATACTCCAAAATCACAAAATGTGACTATCTTTGAGGATTTTTTAATGATTGTATTAGAAATGAGGAATTTTGAAAATGCAATTCCCCCATATTAATCAATAAATCAAGCAATTTGCCAATTAAATTTTGGCATAGATTTCATAATACTTTATAAGAATAGGCAACATTTTATGTGTAATTTAAGACATAATTATTAGATATGATATACAACTTATTCATTGTTATTGATTTTGGTTCACTAAAAATTATTCATTTCATATGAATAATTCTTTTTTATATTTATTTTTCTTTTGTTTTCTTTGATAATATGGTTTAATAATTAATTAATTAGATTACTTTTGGATAGGATGCATATTATCTTGAAAATATGTTTTATTCATTAGGTTCTGTGTATTTTTTAAACAAACATTTCCAATAAAGTAGAAAATGGTACCTTATTCTTTGTGACTAAAACTGTAGCCCCCAAATTGTATTTTCCATCCACTTGTAAAAGTTTCAAGAATGAAGTTCTACTTTAAGCATTACCAAGAAAATAAATTGAAGGTAAATGCTATCGCTATGAATCTAAGATTACTTCACAACTTAATAACCAACCCAATAAAACCAATGTTTACAGTTAAAACAAATCAAGCACAACAGTTGTATGTATGTATATGTGTACACACACACACACACACACACACACACACACACACACATACAAAAATGTTTACATCCATAATTAATATAAACCCAATATTAAACTCAATACTATCAATCTTTATGATAACAGAATAAAATAACAAGGTCCACAATTCACTAGTCCACTAAAAAATATTTAAAACCCTTTTAAAGGCCATAAAACTTTCAGAGTTGAAGGAAAAGAGGAAGCTGATTCTAGAGATATGGCACTAGGCCCCTAAAACTTATAATGTTATCTAAAACATATTAAAACTTTAGCTCTGCCCAATCATTGTTTTTTACATTTTAAAGTGCATGTAATATTGCAATCTCCTTTCTACACTTTGGCAGAATTTCTGCAGTACACATGTCTGTATATGCATTCTTCTGTGGCATCATAGGCATGTAAATAGGAAATAATAGTGTCCTAAAGAACTGCTAATTGCTTCTACCTGTCTGCATTAAAAAACCCTAAAAACAATATTTTAGTGCAGATTGAAATAATTTTTTTTAAAAAAAACCTAAAATTACAGTCTGCCAGGAGTATAACCAGTGGTGGGATTCAAATAATTTAACAACTGATTCTCTGCCCTAATGATTTTTACCAACAACTAGTTCACCAAACTGCTCAGAAAGTTAACAACCGGTTTTCCCGAAGTGGTGCAAACTGGCTGAATGCCCACCAAACCCTGTTAAAATGAAACAGCAGGGAAGTAAAGGCTCAGCTTCCTCTAAAATCATTCCACACATCATAGCAGCAATTCTTTAAAATAAGACAAAGAGAAATTGAAGATGTAGAAGAAACTTAAAAGAACATAAGAAAATGATTTGATGGCTATAGGCATATGTCATGCATACTGGGAAAAGTGACTGAAGCAAGAAAAGTAACAGCAGGGGCAAAACTAAGCAGGAAACTCACTGGTAAAGCTTATTCTTGCACATTTGCTTCATTCACCATTTAAAGAGGACAGGAAGTGGTTTAGTGGGTAGAAGAAAGAATAGGGTTTTGAACCTATCTGCTATTTTATTTCTTACACATCCTATTTACTCTTGACCATATTTTTTTCTTAGTTTTTCTTGGCTCACTTTCAAGAACATATCTGGGCAAACAAAAAAAAAGTTGGGGGGGGGGGGAGAGGAGGGTCTTGGAAGCAAAGAAAGGAATAAAAGGAAACGTAATACTCCTCTCCTGTGCTCTTCCTTTTACCGTTCAAGTAAATGTTCCAATTTTCTGCATGAAAGAGGGAATGACAAGTAAATAATCCAAACACCATTTTGCCTAAAGAGGTGGAAAGCTAGCAATTGCCTGGAGATAAAAGATCTGCTGTCTGTTTTAGGCAACCTGAGATAGGATTAGACGTATTGCATTTTGTGCACAGAAATGTTTTTGGTTCTGTTATATTCTGGTTATTTTTCTGTAAAGTTTTCTAAATGTGCAAAGATGCACTAAGCTTCTCACTTTCTCTGATCTAAAGAATCCAAAGTCTTATAGCACAGATCCTAGAAATGCATAGTGAATAACAGCAGTTTTAGGTATGCCAAAAATGCCCTTTATGTATTTGTTGGCTACTTTTCTTCTTCATGTTTCAGACACAATGATCTCACTTCAGCATGGAACACAATTTTTTTAAAGGTATAGTTACTTTTATAGTTACACTTATTAGGAAAAGAGTGATAATGAACATCTGTAAAGACCTGTACTAAAATTGTAAGAAGAAAGCAGCAAAGGGGAAACTGATGAGCCATTAGTGAGCAAACTTTGCTCTTATGTTAATTATTCAAATGATGGTCTTTGACAATGACACAACAGATGGAACACACTTCTGGTAACAATGGCCCTATGATTAATCTTTCTCAGTCTATTTAATATGGTAAAAGTCATACCCAACATTTGAAATCAGTCCAGAAATGTCATAATTTCAACCATTTGAATATTCTGCCAATCATGTTTTCCACCTACTGGATTTTCTGAATTAATATCAAGGGTAATTCAACTCATAATATATCCAACATTCCAATTTAGATATATAAGGAAAAAGGCTACAAAAAGTAGGTCTGGCAGATGAAAGAAAACCACAGATAACATAATTTCTAGTTGGCAAAATCTGTTCTTCCATCATTGCCATGAATGGCTGAGCTGATGAGCTGAGTTGGGGAACCCCAACTAGATTGCAATCTTCAAGCCTCAGAGTATGTCTATTGAGAAGATTTATTGTTTTAAATGTTTCCAGCACCTTGTATAACAAGAAAACCTGCTTTGCACTGCTTGGGTGATAGTGGAAAGGCTCAGAATAGATGAAATGCCTTCTCTATTATGAACATTTCTGTATGGATTGGATGAGGATGGCCTAAAGGCTTTACATTCTTTACTTTAACTTTATCCTTCCATAAACTCCTGGTTTTGAAGTAGGAGCCATTCATGTGGATTTCACAATTTTAGCTCAGAATGTGTTGGTGTGAAGCCATTGTGAAAAACGGTCACCTTTATTCTAAAGAAAAACTGTCAGTGTGCCTAATACGAACACTATACAAAGTTGTACAAATTATTATGTTATGTCAAAGTACACTGATTAATTGGTTCTTATTAATAATGCCTAAAGAACCAACATTCTCAAGACAAGATTTTAAGAACTTGCAACTATTCCATTCAGAAGTACAAACAGTATTGAGGGAGAATATACCTGTTGCAGAGAAGGTGTTCAGCAGGTTCTGACTAGTTCTGGAGAACCAGTAGCAGAAAGTTTGAGTAGTTCGGAGAACCAGTAAATACCACCTGTCACTGGCGTCACCCCATCTATTTTCTGCCTCCAAATGATTAGGAGGAATTGGGGATTTTGCAGTATCCTTTTCCTGGAGTGGGGAGGGAATGGAGACTTTACAGTATTCTTCCCCTGCCATGTCCACCAAGCCACACCCATAGAACCTATAGTAAAACAAATTTGAATCCCACCACTGACCTGTTGAAGGCACTTTAAAGAAACTGCATCTCATATGATCACACAGACACAGCCATACAGAAAGAAACAGCTATCATATAGAAACAGCCATACCAAAAGTATGGGTTGGAAATAAGGAACTCTAGTCAAGCTGAGCTGAGGTCATTGTGCTCTGCCAATGTAATGTAAGGCGAGTCAATTTTTTCAACTTTCAATTTCCAAACATTAGGGGTGCTCAAAAGTTGCAACATGCCTTGGGGAATTGTAAAGATATTTTTGGTTGCTTTAATAAGTATTATTACTTTTTAACATTTTGTTTGTTTAATGGGCAGACAAAATAAGCTTAAGAAACAAAAGGAAGACCCAAAAGCACAATTCACAGATAAATCTGAAAATTCAATTTTGAGAAAGTGTCCAAGACAGAACTTCCCTAGTCCTCATCAAGATAAAGGAGGGGGAAAGTATATTCACATTTGCAAGATTCTGTTACTGTAATCTACTGAGACAAGCAAGTAAAGAATAAACAATAATCCAATCAAGGAAACACAAAGAAGACAACACTCCCATCAACACTAACAGGGCAAGCCCCATTCCATTCTAGTACTGAAAATATTGCAAAATTGCATAGTGAAATATTTACAAGAAAACAACTAAGCTCAAAATGTAGGAAGGACCCTACAGTTCAACCTTGAGCTACCAATATTCGATTAAATAACAAACAAGATGTCAAACTCTAATGTGAAAAAGTAAGAAAAACAAAATGCACAGGTACAGTATATGTGGTACCTTGCTCAATAGTGGTAACTGTGAGATGGATCTTGGAGTCCTAATGGACAATCATTTAAATATGAGCCAGCAGTGTGCAGCAGATGTCTAAAAAGCCAACACATTTCTAGGTTGCATAAACAGAGGGATAGAATCAAGATCACATCAAGTGTTAATACCACTTTATAATTGGAATACTCCATTCAGTTTTGGTCGCCACGTTGTAAAAAGATGTTGAGATTCTAGAAAGAGTGCAGAGAAGAGCAACAAAGATGATTAGGGGACTGAAGACTAAAACATATGAAGAGCAGTTGCAGGAACTGGGTATGTCTAGTTTAATGAAAAGAAGGACTAGGGGAGACATGATAGCAATGTTCCAATATCTCAGGGCTGCTACAAAGAAGAAGGAGTCAAGTTTTCTCCAAAGTACCTGAGGGTGTGACAAGAAATAATGGGTGGAAACTAATTAAGGAGAGCAGCAACTTAGAACTAAGGAGAAATTTCCTGGCAGAACAATTAATCAGTGGAACAACTTGCCTCCAGAAGTTGTGAATGCTCCAACACTGGAAGTTTTTAAGAAGAGTTTGGATAACCATTGTCTGAAGTCATGTAGGGTTTTCTCCCTAGGCAGGGAGTTGGACTAGAAGACCTCCAAGGTCCCTTCCAAATCTGTAATTCTCTTCTATTCCAATAGCAAACAACAACAACAACAACAACAACAACAATAAATAATTGGATAACATCAAACATGGAGAAGTAAAAATTATTGTCAGGTGAGAGTACACCAACAGAGTTAGGAAAATTTTGAAATCTAAATTGAATGGTGGAAATACAATCAAGGCCATAAATACCTGGGCAATACCAGTTATAAGATACACAGCTGGTATAGTTAACTGGACACAAGCTGATTTGGACATTTTGGACCAAAAAACCAGGAAACTAGTGACAATGCACTACAGTTTACATCCACGTGGTGATACTGATAGACTCTACCTGCCCCGAAAATCAGGTGGCAGAGGATTATTACAAGTGAAGCAAACAGTTGAAGAAGAAAAACATGCACTGGCTGATTATTTAAAAGAAAGTCAAGAAGATCTATTAATCGAAGTAAAGAACAAAAATCTACTGAAGGCCCAACAGATGAAACAAGAATACAGAAAAGATGTGATAAAATCAAGAATGGAGAGTTGGCAGAACAAAGCACTGCATGGCCAATTTCTGGAAAAAATAAAAGATAAAGTGGACAATGAACAAACTTGGTTATGGTTAACAACAGGTACATTAAAGAAAGAAACAGAGTCACTAATCCTGGCTGCGCAAGAACAAGCTATCCGCACAAATGCCATTGAGGCCAAAATCGAAAATCCTCTGATGATGCCAAATGCCGACTTTGCAAAGAAGCTGCTGTAAAAAAATCGCCCAGACTGATTATAAATTGTAGCACAAATGATCCATTGGAATTTGTGCAAAAATTGTAATATTAAAACAGCAACAAACTGGTGGGAACATCAGCCTGAAAAAGTCACCGAAAATCAGATGGTCAAGATCTTGTGGGATTTCCGTATACAAACGGACAAAATACTGGTACATAATACACCAGACATCACACTGGTTGAGAAAAATAAGGTCACAATCATAGACATCGCAATATTAGGTGATAGCAGGGTCGCCGACAAGGAACATGAAAAAATCGCAAAATACCAGGACTTAAAAATCAAAATTCAACGACTATGGCATAAACCAGCAGGGGTAATTCCAGTGGTAATTGGCACACTGGGTGCTATTCCAAAAGCATTGGAATTACATTTAAAACAGTTAAAAATTGACAAAATCACCACCAGTCAAATGCAAAAAGCCTCACTGCTTGGATCTGCACGCATATTACGAAAATACGTTACAATGTCCTAGGTCCCTGGGTGGGGCCCAACTAGTAACCAATGCCAAATCCGGCGAAACAACTGGCTGCTGTGATACAGTTGTATAATAATATAAATTAACATATACTTTAAAAGATAATGAATAGCATAATTCTAACACTGAAACTAGATTTAGTAATCAAGAACATATGAATCCAAGAATTCCTAGGTTTCTACTCCAGGGACAAATGTGCCTTAGTTTTAACATCCTGCAGTATGAAATTTTCTTTTCATGACCCCTTTGACTCCCCATGTGCATACCGTTTTTATTTACCAATGCCTACCTACTGTACCTACTTTGCCATACACTAATCACACTAATCTGTTTACCCCAGATTCTTATGTTTTTCTTCATGAGATTCATTAATCGGATTCAAAAATCATGCTTAGGCATGGTGTGTCCCCACCATTGTCCTGGTTATCTGTGAGATAGCTTCTCTCTAATAATTTATGGTCATGTATATGTTTATGTAGTGTGATGTGTTCCAGGTCCATTAAATTAAATGTCATCTTGTGGGCTCAAGTAAGTATACCTTTATGTCACTGCTCCTGCCCTCTCTCTTGAACAGAAACTCCCCATAGATATGTATGTATCTACTCTCCTGGGTTCTGGGAAGCCCTTAAGTTCTGGCTCTGTTTCTAACTCTGAGGTTACGGTGTTTTGGAACCTTTGTCATTTCTCTTTTATTATTGTTATTGTTGCTTTTTAGACAGTCTATCATGTTTTGCTATTATGTTTTAATTGCATATATCCTATGTTGTAAGCTGCCCAGATTTTGTTGGAATAGGTGGCAATACAATAATATAATGTAACTACCTGTAATTGGCAGGATTCTCATAGTGTGTTAAAACATAAACCATGATTTGTAAATTAGAATGGTTAGGTTCAAAACTATACAAAGCACATTATGGTTGAATGTGACATATAAACTAAGTCATTACTGAACCCCAGTGTATATGAATTTCTTACAAAAATACCACTGTATGTGGAATCTCTGTGGTGCTCACACAATTCCAATTTGTGATAAATTACGCTGCTTGCTTTTTTTAATGTGATGCTTGATAGATTAAAGTGCTTTATGTAGAAGCTCTATCAACATCTTATAGACCCAGCTGCAGCAGTTGATCTGTACCCAAGCTTGTTATTTTGGACATGTATTCAATATTCAAATAAGATCCATTCTGTATGTCTTTAAAACCTACATTCCTTTGTGAGTCTTTGGGAAAGAAAATTGGTTTGATTCTGAATAGTTTTAGATGCAGAGTTGACACAGAAATAAGAGGGATAGCATTCAGGAAGTTAATTTTTAAAGAGCTGATTTATATTCATGAGATCTTTGACAGTATTTCAAAGCTTAGATTTTATTTAAATTTAACAAATGGTCTTGAACCTGTATTTTGATTTTTAGGCCCAGTGGCTTTAAGATAAGGATAGTTTTAGTTTCACGCTACAGGCATTTCATACAAAGGTAGAGTTATATCAACTTTCAGACGTCCAAATTTGGATTGCTATCTGAACTGTAATATAGCTCCAAGCATTCTTATTACACCAAGATAGATTGATTCTCCTAACTTTCATTTTGTTTTGACTGATTTCCTCTCCCAAGTATCATAATGCTACTTATTTATAAACATTTATTTATTTGTGCAACAGACATATACAGGTTGAAGTCATACTTCACCTGAAATATTTCTATCTCAAAGTTGATGGAAAGATTGTCAAGGTAGCCTGCATTTGCTGAAGATTTCACAGGTATCCTTGTGACTGTGATCATACAGTAATTCTCCAAAGACAGAATTACAACAAAGCTGGAACATTTGGGAAACATATTTGTCTATCATTATGAAAGGAAAATAATGTTTTTATGTCTTGAAAATATTGGAAAGGATAAAACAATGGTACAATCAATTTTGTTTTGTTATTAATACAGTATCAAAAAAGAGGCGATTGGACTAGAAGACCTCCAAGGTCCCTTCCAACTCTGTTATTCTGTTATTCTGTTATAACCACACAATAGGCTAGTGTCATTATAAAGATATCAGCTATCTTTCTCATCTCCAGCTTACTTACATATCACATTTTTAAACTGCCTGACAACTTCAGTTCCCTGAATTTCAGGTCATAGGTGACCTCTTCATGTGCAGCTGCCATCTTCTGAGCAGGTATCCCTGACCTTGATAAAATGTTATGTTTACAGCAGAGCCACAGTTGGAAAACCATCACTCTTTATTAAAGCACTTCTGTTGTGCACAATTCAGTCTTTACAAGAAATTATTTGATCCTATTCTATCAAACATATGCACAAGCACCATTTGAAAGCACATGCAAACTCAGTTTCCAATTTTGCAGTCTGATTAATTTGCGGGTTCTCTGTTTGGAATAGTATCATTTATTTCGGATAATCACAGTTGCCTTATGCTGAGGTATGGTTTTACCTGATCAAATAGGCGTGGTCCACAGTCCAACCTGAAGTTTTCAGGAAGTGAACTTGAAAGAAGAACATGTGCTTTACGACCAAGCTATATTCCATTATATAATGGCCCAGCTAACAACAGTCCATTCCCTCTCTTGAAAAAAAAAGTTACAATCTAACAAACTTAGAAAATTCAAAGTAAAAATTATGTGTTACATTTTGGAAGAACTTTTATATCGAAATGACAACCATGACTTTTCTCCTTGAAGAGAGAGTAGAAAAAAAAGAGGTGGAAATGTTCTGGATTATTAGAAGGGTTTGAAAGATTCTAGGAGGAGGAAAATAAAATAAAACAAAAACTTTTCACAAAGCAAAAATCAACAACAACCAATTTGTGACACTGTTATTTGGGCAATCTCATTCCTTTATTTTGTTGTTTTTAACAAATCATGAATTAGCTTCTATATTTTTTACAGATATTACAGGGTTCTCCATTTTTTATTTATGTGGTCTTAACATTGATCTAAACCTTTGCCTGTGAAGTTCTAGTTTTTCTTATCTTTCTTTTATATTGTTCTCATGTTTTTACTCAGATGAACATTTGGAGTGGCTAAGATCCTAGACTATAAACCAGCCTATTGCTATTCAAGTGTATGGAGCAATTCATTCCACTTGGGTTGATCTGAAACCTTTGGTTGGTTGTATTTGTAAAATGAACTCATACCTTAGATCATTGACTGATTTCTTGGAACACATGAGCTGTGAAGAACATTTGACAGTCAAAAGAAGCTACTGTTCTCTCTCTCTCTCTCTCTCTCTCTCTCTCTCTCTCTCTCTCTCTCTCTCTCTCTCTCTCTCTCTCTCTCTCTCCCTCCCTCCCTCCCTCCCTCTCTAAGATAGATGATAGATAAATAGATAAATGATAAATAGATAAATAGATACATAGATAAATAGATAAATAGACAGACAGACAGACAATAGATATGATAGCAATAGCAATAGCAGTTAGACTTATATACCGCTTCATAGGGCTTTCAGCCCTCTCTAAGCGGTTTACAGAGTCAGCATATTGCCCCCACAGTCTGGGTCCTCATTTCACCACCTCGGAAGGATGGAAGGCTGAGTCAACCTTGAGCCGGTGAGATTTGAACCGCCGAACTGCAGATAGCAGTCATCTGAAGTGCCCTGAAGTACTGCACTCTAACCACGGCACCACCTCGGCTGATCATAGATAGATAGATGTTGCAGTAATGTTACATTAAACATGACTTACTTCAGCTATCTCTACTCTGTGTTTTTCTCCCAAGGCACTGATTTTATTTAAATTCATGAATATGTATGGGTAATGTATTTAATTTAATTTAAACTATATCACTGAATTTGCATAGATAATGCTGAATTAGTTAGAAATAGCATGATGAATGATTTTTCACAGTTAGCACCATGTCAATTCTGACATGCCTGCCCCCTTCTCTTATTCCAAATCAGAGGGTTTTGTTTTATTATTATTTTTTTATATGAGCATAACAGGGTATTTCCAAGGTTTGTTGTTACTGGAGGCAGGGAGGAGGTGAAAAGAGAATGGATATGGAGGATCTTTCCTTTACGTTTTAATGCCAATTTTCTGATTTATTTACTTATTTCATTATCTAGAGTACTTTACAACTTAATCATTAGGTAACAAACTAGTTATTCCTCAGAACCTTTTGTTAAGTGAAGGCAGCAGAGTATATTGGTTAGGGGAGATAGCACTTTTTAAAGAAAATATTAAAAACAAAAGAAACAGCAGATGCATTTAAGATATAATAGAGGTTACAAAGCTCAGCTTATTCAATTACTATAGGTAGAGTATGTGATACAAATAATATAATTGGAAACCTGTCTTGTTAACTGCAGCTGAAAAATAGGAAGATATCAAGCTGCATTTTTTTTTAAAAAAATTCCTTTTTATGGGAAACCATTTGGGAAGTTTTTACACAACTAAAAAATATAAAAAATATTTGCAAATAACTAAGTGGACAGCACAGTACACTTGAAGATCTTTGATATAAAAGAGAAATACTAGCTTAGATTCAGATACAACCTTGGGAACATGTATTGCTCACCTCAAAGAAGAGGTGAACATTGTTATCACCTACTTTCACTGGCTAAGATCAGAGTATCAACCCACTAGAACAGTGTTTCCCAACCTTGGCAACTTGAAGATGTCCGGACTTCAACTCCCAGAATTCCCCAGCCAGCGAATGCTGGCTGGGGAATTCTGGGAGTTGAAGTCCAGACATCTTCAAGTTGCCAAGGTTGGGAAACACTGCACTAGAACAAAAGTAAAGGATAAATTACATTACTATTCTCTTTCTTCAGAAATGAAATCTTGTCACTTATATTATAGGACTTCTATGTATGGGCTATATCTAGATGGTCATAGCAATAGCAATTAGACTTATATACCACTTGACAGTGCTTTACAGCTCTCTCTAAGCAATTTACAGAGTCAGCATATTGCTCCCAACAATCTTGCTCCCAACAATACTGAACCTAAGAAGGTCAGTAAAAATAACTGCCAAAATGCAGTCACCAGCAGTCTGCAGAAGTAGCCTTCAGTATTGAATTCTAACCATTTATTTCAATAGAAGAATTTATATTCTGTTATATTCTGTTCTTCTAGAGATGCTAAGAGTGGCATACAAGCTCATAGAAGGCAAGAAATAAAATTGTTATTCCCTTAAAAAAGTGATTTCCAAAATAAGAAAGTGTCCATAAGATGATGATCAATAATTAAAAATTGTGCCAACAAAAACTATAGATATTATGTGCTGTTTCCAACAAGGATTCTTCTCTGATTCCTATCAGTAAAGTTTCTTCTTCAAGGTGGGACATAAATATCTGCCTCTCCAACATATCTTAACATAAGTGGGATGCTGTATTCTATTAGCACATTCTACTAGGAGCCCTTTATGGCAGGAGGGTCAAATTCAAAGCCCATGGGCTGGATCCGGCCCATGGGGGGCATAGCAGGGCCAGCCTGGAATATCGAAGGACCGGCCTGTGATGCCTGTGCCAGCTAAAACAGGCCACATGCATCCCTCCACAGCCTGTTTTCAGCCTCCCTGGCCTCCAACAGCACTCTGCTGGCTGAAAACAGGCTGTGTGGGGCCCTTGGGACAGGCAGGGGCATGCACAGTCCATTTTTGGCTCATTTTGGCCCATTTTCAGCCAATTTTCAGCCTGCAGAGTGCTGCAGGAGGCCATGGAGGGTGAAAAAGAGGTTCAGGGGTTAGGGTTAGGCACAATCCCCAAGGCCCCATTTTGGCCAGCATGGTGCTGCAGGAGGCATATATCCTGATTCCCCCTGCTCCTTGGTGCCCGCCCAACCCAGGGAGGAGAATTACAATGCTGATCTGGCTCTTGGAGAAATCCAGTTTGACACCCCTGCTTTATGATGAGACATGTCCCTTGGGCAATTCTAGGAAGAATTCATGGTGCTGCTTTAATATACAATCTTCCCTAGAAATGTGAATGTCCCCAACCATACTGGCCTTCCAGAATACCAAGAAGAGTTTTCCCCCCAGCTGTTGGGATTGGAATGCTAGTGTGTGTGTCTATTATGTGGGTCAGGTCAGGAGATTTTTTACAAGGGCTTCTACTTTGCTCTTTTATTTGATTTTGAATTTGATTATTTACTGCATCTTTTAATTTTCTGTTAATTACTTGAGTTCAGTTAATTAGATATGTAGCTATATAAATGTGTTAAATAAACAAGTGAATAAAAATAAAAAATGAGTAGAAATGCTGGTTGTCTTTATGCACAACATCAATAAAAAATGCTACTTTAGCTGAATGTGTCTCATGAGTTGTGTTCTATATTCCTAATAGCAAACTTGGAAGATTGATGCATAATTTTGAAAAGATTTTGCTAGAAGAATTAAGCTATTATAGGGCTAAAATTCATAAAGGGGACTGCTCATAGATACGGTAATTTATAGAACAAGATAGCAAAGTGATGGCCAAGGCAAATTCATGATTCCCTTAATCATAATTGAAATAAAACAGTACAAACAATACATTAATATAATGAATAATACATGTCAAAATATATATCCTACAAGTTAAGCAAGTGGGCAGATGAGCTTCCTTATTAGGAAAGATTGTGACATTTGGGGCATTTAGTCTAGAAAGAAGATAAATGAAAGGGATGTAATTCATATGTACAGAATTATGCATGCTGTGGATAAAATAAACAAGACAAAACTGTTTTTCCTATCTCAAAATATTAGAAACAACGGTTGAATTCTAGGAGACAGGACAGGACAGGACAGGACAAAAAACTGAAAGAATCAGGACAGACAATATTTTTTTTACACAATGCATAATTAAAGTTTGAAATTTGCTACCATAAGATACGGTGCTTGGTTGGCTTAAAAAAAATGTACAAAATTGTGAAAGTAATGGGGATCGATAGCTGTTAGCCTTGATCGTTGTGTCACTGCCTTAAAAGACCAACTACTAGGAGACTTCCTTGTGCCTTTATAGAAAGATTTCTTTGATGGCGATATGCAGGGATTGTTGGCAGGGAGGGCTGAAGCACTTTTTAAAACCAGAACTATGAGTTAGCATTTTGAAGCAACTCAGGTCGATGCTTCCATAATTCACAGAACTTTAGGAAGGAAAAGCAGATACAGCACATTTCAACTGTGAGACTTGAAAGGGTCTATTCTTATATCCAATCTCAATAAAAGTAGTTTTAACTTTCCTGAGGAGTTGATTTCCTGGTCTTACTTCAATCTTGCAAGTCTGATTGGGTGGTATTCCTCCTCATAGTTCAGTGAATTAAGGAGGCATCTTCCTCAACGTCTTTCATACTATTCATACTGTATAAGGATTGCAAAGATATTTACTCCCAACTAGTGATTGCTTGATTTCTGTAGCTATACAGAAATAAAGCAAACATGCAACTACTTATTTTTGCAGCAACCTGTGGATGGTGTAGCTTTCCATTTGCTTTCAACTAAGAAATGCCCTTAGCTTTTGTTTAATGTCATTTCAAATGTTTTTTCTTTCTCTAATAGGTCACTCAAGACTTAGGCCATTACATTATTCACCTGAAAAGCATATTGTTCTTGAACACTCCAGAGTCCAATATGCTTCCCATTTTCCACCCATGTCAAATCAGAAAGAAAGTTTAGAAACTTTAGAAAAGAAGTACATGCATGCTCTATTTGTATAATTCATGTTGGTCTGAAAAATGATAATTAAAAACCACTTATTACCAGCTCTACATAACTGGCTACTTCTGGCGGGCTCTATAGTGGCACATGACTAATGTCACGGCAACAAAAAGATAAAGTAAACTCCAAATCTTCGCTGCAATCTGCATTTTGAATGACCAAAAGTTAAGAAAATTGAAGAAACTGTATGCGAATTGCTACAGACTTAAAACAAATTACTGACAAGACAGAAATTAAAGAGAGATGGGAAATTATTTAAACAATTTTGTATTATTGGAACTGAAAGTAAAAGAATTCTGCTTAAGATTTGGAGCAATTTCAGAAAAAAATAAAAAGGATAACAGAGAAAAGATTTCTGTACCTTAATAGAGGTACAGAAGTAATGATGGTTTTGTAAGAAGACATTTTGTATAACCAAATAGTGGATTTTTTAAAAAAGGCAACAGTATATACAAGTGATTTTTGATGAAATTAAAAAAATAATCTTCTTTTTTAGACTTTTTTTGCATCACCACCAAGCATGATAAAATGTGTCTTCGTGTTCTTTATATTTCCAATATACATTTGATATTCTATATTCTAGAATTTTTTTCTGGCATCATGTAGGAACAATATGTTATTTTATGAAAATACTCTTTGAGATCATAACACATTTTAACGATATATTTTCCCATTGATCAATCTAAACATTATACCCAAAATTTATAGCCTACTTTTCATGCATTTTTAACATATTCTTTCTCTGTTCCAAATTTCAATACATGTTCTATACATCATCAATTGTTTTTCAAATTCTGTCTTTCTTTCCTCTAACCCATAAATCTTTTTTAATTTTTCAGATAACTATAAATCAGAAAACCATAGACAACTGTATCCAGTGGTGAGTTTCAAAATTTTTAGAACCTCTTCTGTAGTGTGGCCTGCTTTGTGGGAGTGGCTTGGCAGTCATGTGACTGGGTGGGTGTGGCCCACTTGTAAAATGTGGAGAAACTCACTTAACAATGCATTTGCTTAGCAACCAAAATGTTGGTTCAGAAACTCTGGCATTTGAAGCATGCAAGTCTTAAAGCTGTCAAGTTACAAGACCTTTGCACCCCTAACCCTTTAGAAAAAAAAACCCAGGGGTGTTCAAACAACTTAACTTTAAGACTTGTGGACTTCAACTCCCAGAATTCCTCCTCCAGTCATGTTGGCTTAGGAACTCTGGCATTAAAATGTGGAAGTCTTAAAGCTGTCAAGTTACAAGACCCTTGCACCCCTAACCCTTTAGAAAAAAAACCCAGGGATACTCAAACTTGACAGCTTTAAGACTTTAAGGTTTAGATAGGACTTTAAGAGGGGGCAGGGCAATTGGTGAGCCAGACAATCAGTGAGCGGCGGGCGGGGCAAGTGTGGTGCGGATGGGCAGGGGAAGGGAGCTGGAACTGGTTCTAAACGGCACGGTAGATTTGTGGAACCTCTTCTATAGAAGAGGTTAGAGCTGGCAGGAACCCAGCCCTGACTGTATCCTTCTGCTATTTAATTGGTCTCTTGATTTGATTTTAATTTTCCCTTGATAGGTTTTCAATGTCATAGTCCATCAAGTATTTTTTTAAATGCCTCTATTACTTTTATAAATTATTCAAGGTGGCAAACATTCTTAATAATCCTTCCTCCTCTTGTTTCCCTCCCCAACAACAATTTCTGAGTTAAAAACAAGCTTTGAAAATAAGTCTCTTAAACGTGGCAATTTTAAAAATGAAACACACACACTTATTTTTCTTCTTGTGATCATATTTATTCAGTTAATTCCTTTTGATGCTGATAAGCAGCTTTTGTGTAAAGAGAAAAATTCAGAGCTGGGTGAACATTTCAAATACAAAAACATTAACTATCAGAGAGAGTGAGTAAAGAATGTGCCTAATACCCTGGATCACTGTAAAAGGATTAAAGCTTAATCACAAATTCTGACTTGAGTCTCAGAGATTGGTCTCTTTCCTGTTCCCTTGCTGTGCAGTGGGCCATAATTGCTATTTTGATGCACCATTGAGATGATAATTATTTTTTTAAAGCTAAACTGGTTTTATCAATTATACAATATTATTAATTTCCAATCTGCTTAATTGAGGGAGTCTTAGAGTCTTGTGGCCTAAACCAAAGAGAAGATTTTGGTTTTGGCTCTCACTTAAAAGGGTTTATTTTCTAATCTGGCACATGCCTGCTGTGTTACTAGGGAAATCAGATTTCTGCAATGAAAAAGGAAACTGTTTTCTTTTTCTTTGAGTAGTAAGCCAATCATGATATAGATTTAATAAATGGTGATAGGTTTTGAAGTTATTTCCTTTAGTGTTAAAGTCTGGGTTTTGGATTAGCTGATTCATGCTATACTTTATTATCTAAAAATAGTTTATTTCATTCTCTATATAATCCTTCTAGATTAATGAACTAGATTTTTTGAAATTGGGCTCCATGTATCACTAAATGGATAAGCATTAAGCAATAAATGATAATTTTATGCAAGCCAAGAATAAACTGCTAACACTATTGCACAAATAGAGGTGTAAAATTAAAGGTCATATGATGTACAGGTTTGATGGACATATTTGACTTTATAAATATAAAATGTGAAACCAAAATATATTGGCTGGGTTTTCACATTATGCTTTTGCCATTGTAGCCTGAAAATCTTAATTTATTAATTACTATTACCCATGAATAAGTCTCCTAGAATTTATTCACAAACCATGGTTAAAGCAAGATATGTTTCAACCATTAGCAATAGCAATAGCAGTTAGACTTATATACCGCTCCATAGGGCTTTCAGCCCTCTCTAAGCGGTTCACAGAGTCAGCATATCGCCCCCACAGTCTGGGTCCTCATTTCACCCACCTCGGAAGGATGGAAGGCTGAGTCAACCTTGAGCCGGTGAGATTAGAACCGCTGAACTTCAGATAACAGTCAGCTGAAGTGGCCTGCAGTACTGCACCCTAACCACTGCGCCACTTCGGCACACCTCGCCACTGACTACTTGCTTTAAATCCTGTTGTCACTTCAAGGATCTTGCTTGGTTCTTAAATTACAACAATGATGTCTTAATTGTGCTGTGATTAATTGTAGAGCAGAGAAAATATCAAGATTCAGGAACCAGGTAGGTGTGGAATAGTGCTATACTAAAATCAATTTTCAAACTATTGCTTTATCAATTGATTGTTTCATTCTGCAATAACTCTAGACATAAATTATATTTTAAACTCTCTCCCTCTACAATAATTTAATCATATGATTGAGGTGGATAAATAATAGATAGTTAGATGATAGATGGATGGATAGATAGATAGATAGATGGATGGATAGATAGATAGATAATAGATAGATAATTAAGTTGTTAACAACTCTTAGCAATCATAATTGTTAGTCTCCATGATGTTCTGTCCCTAATCTGGCCTTTCATGTCTTCCAAAAGACATCTACTGATACTATAAATGAGTCCATTTACTTTGCTGTTAGTCATTCTCTTCAACTTTTCCTATCATTGGAGCATTCACATAATGTTTCAGTCTGATCATTTGTGATCAAATGAGAACTGTGGTTTAATTTGTTTGATGATCAACTTGTTTGTTTTCTTGGCTGCCTATGGTATTCTCAGGAGTATTTCCACCACTATACTTCAAAAGTATCAATACTGTACTCTTCCTAACTTGTTCCTTCCAGCTTTTGCTTCCATAGGGATACCATTAACTGCATTACTCTGATTTTTGTAGGTACAGATACATCACAACATCTGAATATCTCTTCAAAGGCCTTCATGGCCATTATATAGTCTGCAGTATATTTTTATTGTTTGTTCATTTACTGTTGATGATTGATCATAAATGGTAGAAGTATTTTTTGGTATCTTCATTGTCAATTATAAGGTTGGTTGTTATATCTTGTCGTTAGCATACCATTTACAAATTACACATTTTAGAAATATAGGAATTTTATAGTAATCTTATAGTTCATTATCATTAACACACTAGTTTCTGGTACTTTGAAAATAGATATCAGTAAGAATATCTGACAAATTCAAAATATTCCTAGTGATCTTTACCCAAAGCAATAAATAAGTTCTATGCATCTCTCATTTCTTGCTTTCTGAAATATTTTGGGGCCAATCACCCATGAAGAAATAATTTTCTATAACTGTGCCCTGATTAAGTCACAGTACACAAAATATCATTTTGTGTGGTGTTTTAAAACATGCATTTTGACATAATTGTATTAGAAGCCTTAAAGCACTAAAAAACTAAACTGAACCAAATTTTGTCATACAAAACAATAAGAATGAATGTGAATTACCTAGATATCCATAGTGTAAATAAACCGCGAGTAAAATCTAAACAGATTTGAATGTCACTCGCATGTCAGTCTCTACCTCTTCAACTTTGTGGATCCTACTTAAAATGGCAAGTGACCCTCTTCATTATGCTCATTGCTCTAGAAAGCTATTATTTCAATAAACTATTATAATTTGACAGCACTGGAAGCATTTAACATAGTATACACATTACTTTATTGAAACAGCTTTCCAGTATTACTAAAAAATGTGGTATCTATTGCTGAAATCTTTTGGCATTAAGTGCGTATCTTTAATTTGTAGATAAGAACTGGTGACTGGTAGATACATGATGAGAAGGGAGTTAGTATCTGAATTCTATTCAATGCACGGTCTCAACCCATTGTAACAGTTTATAGTCATGGTTTATTCTTTGCTATATTCATGGTCTATTGAAGGAATTAATTTTATTTCACTACATTTTCCACTGAGCAATTCATGCTGTTGGAGATAGGGATCTTATTTGTGATTTAGTTCAGCTAACAGAATCTACAGTAGACAAATACAGGTCAACATTTTTAACTTGCAAATTATATTCATGATCCTGCATACAAGTTTTCCCCAGAAAAAATACAATCTAGCTCAGAAATATTGATCAGGAAAGAGGAGACATTTATTCCTTTTCATGCATTCCTTTTATTATGAAAATTGTGTCCTTTGAGCTCATTTTTGCTCCATTGGAGAAAAGAAACATGTATTCTAGCTTGCTTGTTGTTATCATCATCTCTGTTATCTGTAACAGATTCCTTAACAAATTTATGCTTTTAGAGCTCTCTGAAAGGCTCCCCTCTTTGGTCTACCATAGAAAAGGTGAATTGCTGTATCTATCTGGATATACTCTGCATACCCTGATGTCCTGTCTTAAATGCAATGAAGTTAACATCCACATGAAATTTTCCTGAAATGATATTTATGATATATGAGCTTTGGTGGTGCAGTGGTTAGAGTACAGTAGTGCAAGCTACTTCTGCTGCCTGCTGGCTGCCTGCAATTTGGCAGTTTAAATCCTTCCATCCTTCTGAGGTGGGTAAAATGAGGACCCAAATTGCTGGGGGTAATATGCTGACTCTGTAAAACCACTTAGAGAGGAGAGGGTTCTAAAGCATTGTAAAGTGATATATGTCTAAGTGCTATTGCTATGATGTAAATTGGAAGTTTTTCTGTTCTCCACTTGAAGTTATCCACTAATAAACAGAACTTTGTTGGGGCTTAAACTGTTTTACATGTTTATGTAGCCAATAAAAGTTGCCGTTTTCCAGTTTAGGCTGCTGCTACCTCAGTAAAAATATAAGATCACTTCTACCACAACCCACTTCAGCTATAATTATATTCCAAAAATAGTTCAAACTTTCTGGTCCCTGCAAAGTCACAATCTTCTTTTGAGGGAATGTATTTAAAGCAATGTTAAAATGTTCATTTTTGAAATGTCAAGTATTAAGAGTTCAGTCCTCCGCTAAAGTATTTGGAGATAACTCCCACTAGATAGAACAAGATTTACTTTCTATGATTAAACTTGCACAGAATTGGCCTATAAAATATTAGGAGGGGCAGGATGGCTAGAGTCGCTTTATATTGGAAAACCCAATAAAAATAGTTTCCTCATAGTGTCTTCCTTTGGAATTAAAGCAAAAAACAAACAAGCAAAACTAAAGCTGAGAAATGCCACTTAAAAGATTGGACAATGAAAGCAATGTTATTTGTACATATCTGATTGGTCACTAATATCATAGGCATTGATACTAAAGAGGCATCATAACTTCTTTAGCTATGAGGATTCCTTCAAAATTCTTTTTTTTTGGAACACACATACACTTTTTTTCTTTATGAAACTAGGGACAAGTAAAACAAAAGTATAGGAAATTTTTTCTGCACCAATTCTAAACGTTGGTAAGTTAATTAAATTCTTTTCCAAATGAAGTTTGAAAAGGCATAGCAACAGGATAATATGCGATGAAAATGCTACATTCAGGTATCGTTCCTTTATATAAATCTAAACTTGTTTACAATCCTATGCACAATGCTTTTGGAGTAAGCCCAACTGATGACATAGGAGTTGGCTGTTAACAAACATGTCTACGATTGAACCAGAGCTGTTGTTCATTCATTGCTTATTATCCAAATTGGAATTTTAGACAGAGACCTACATCTAATTCTAGAGCATTCTGGACCTCCTCCAGATTCTTGCAGCAGCCACTGTCCAGTGACAGACAAGCCAGTAATTATAGCGAAAGAAAGACCAGCATCTTACAATCTCTTGGCCTTCTCTTCTGGGCTGTAGCGGTGGGAACAAATTTAATAGGTTTGCTTTTTAAAGTTCTCAAAGCAACATCAAAAGTGCAGTGCAATTAACGCCTGATATTTATTCAGTTCTTGTTTTCAGAAATGCAAACAAACATGTATTTTATGGAAATTAAAAATGAGCTCATACACTATATGATGGAAATAGCTTGTGAATATGTGTGTTAGATTATAGATATGTTTATTTGGGCAAGAGTAATCAGGAATGAATAAGTACCATCTTAAGGACCCCCCCCAAAATAAACTGATATGGCAAGAGGAAAAGGAATTTTAGGTTGGAAGCTGAATAAAATCAGATCTGACAGATCTGTTTATTCCAATGTCAGCAGTTACATAGATTAGGCTCAGAAGTAAAGGGCAAATAAATAAATGATAGAAACAGCTATGAATATAAGATGTGGTTCTTTAGGGAAGGAGTTTCTGAGGAATTCTGTTCAAATTGCTTCCCCCAAAACAGGCTTTCACAGTGGGTTGGGCTTAGGGGTGTAATCAACTTACCATGCTACCAGTTCGGTAGCAATGTGAGTGCACGGGTGGACCTTCCGTGCATGCGCAAAGCATCAAAAATGGACTGCAAAGATAAGCAAACAGTGAGGGGGTGGGGAATCTGCTATGACATATGATTTAGATTAGCTAGAAAGCAAGAAATCCTACTTTCTAGCTAATATAAATCATGTGTCACAGCTGATCATTGGAAATACCAGTTTGCCCAAACCAGTAGGATTTTTTTTACTACTGGTTCAGGCGAACTGGTTGCATTTCACCCCTGGTTGGACTGCAGAATTGTTTTTAAGCAAGCGCATCTAGAAGCATCAATAAAGTATACTTTCTTTTTAAAGAGGCTTGCTTTTTTTTCTTTTTGTCTTTCCTTTGACATTACCATTCAGTATTTCCACTATAATTTACTATCTGCCTTCCCTTTAAATTATGACAATAGAAATAAAAAATGGTTAAAGTAAGAGAGGGTTGGTGAATGAAATACATTTTACTTCAAAAATCTATCTAAGAATTTTAATCTGGGATTAATGTAAAACTGACCTTTTGTAGTTACCCGCCTTCCCTTTTCCTACCTTTTGAAAATTGGAGCAAGCAAAAGTGACTTTGTAAGTTTTGGGAATATTAATTATAATTAATGTTAATTATAGCTTAAAGGTCATAGATTAAGGCTCAGTGTATTGTGTGAATCCAGATGATGTTAGCGTTTTCAATAAACCGTGATTAAGGAAAAATGCTTTAATATAGTATATGAAACCATATCTACCCAACACATTAAACTAATATCAATAACTAACGTGATTGCAAGACCATTTCCTTATCTTCATCCTGTACATTTTTTAAACATAAGTTAATGCACTGTGCATTATTCATTATGGCTTGTGCAATTTGTTTGTTTAAAGGATGTATGTTTGTTTAAAGGATGTAAAGGATATTTGCTTAAAGGATGAATGGAAATATTGCAATTCTGGATGACTAATAACAAACATCAAACAAAAGATAAAATAACCTCAACAGCAACTAAAAGAACAATTCCAAAATTATAAATTTGTTAATAAGTTATCAAGACTCATACTTATACCCAGCTCCAGATGGCAACACTACTGTAATGTAGCTGTAGTGTCTAATTTTTAATAATCATATTAAATAATATTTTAAGACCAACAGAGTTTGAGTTAACCATATAATGACTGGGGGTGGTCAGAGTGGTCAGAGTTTGTTCCAGGGTCTGTTGAAAGTGGAATGAATATAAATCATACATCATAAAATCATACAATATAAATGAGGAATATCTATGTGTGAACACATACATCTGAATATAAAAGGCATGGGCTTTGACCATGTATTATGGCCCCCATTTTGGAGCTGGGTAACTATAATGTTTTATATTATTCCATGCAAAATTCTTAAGATTTTGAAGCAGAATGTACTTAAGTCATTAGGCATCGCTTGTTAATCCCAATTTTTGTGAGTATTGTCAAAATCTAAAAGGGAGAGGTGAGGACAGATATATCATAATGAAAATGTTGTATGGCAATATCAAAGAAAATAGAGTTTTTTCTTCAAAAAAGTTCAATTAAATCTTAATCTGTGTAGTTTTAATGTTTTAATATTTTAATTGTTTTTCTACTTGCTTTATGTTTCCTACTTGCTTTATAACCTGTAAGCCACCCAGAGTCACTTAGCAAGGGAGATCGGTAAATAAATAGATAGCTAGATAGCTAGATAGATAAATTCATTTGATTGTGTTTGGGCTTTTACAAAGCTCTCTACACTAGACCCTAGGCCATTACATGCACAGAATTTCTTAGCAGATAAAGGACTTCCATAATGCAGATAAAAGTCAGGATAACAAGGTTCAGTTTCATTCAAATTTTAGTTAATTTGTATAATTAAATATGCAATTTTATTGTTCTTATAAAGAACAATATAGCATTTGTGAAATAACAAATGCTTTAAATATATACCTCATGATCATACACATTTACACAGTGTACTTTAGTGCCCTTCTGTAAATAGACTGAAGAGATTTTTCTAAACAAATGTCATGGTTATGGACATTACAAGGTTTTTTTTTCTCTTTCTCTTTTGGAAGGGGAGAGTATTTCATTGAGATAATTTATTATCTTAGTCTCAGTACTAGGATAAATATTTGGCACCAAGCTGGCACTTTGGATGGCCACATTCCCCAAACCAGACAAAGAAGTTTATTACATGGAACTTATACAAGCATAATAGAGATGCTGTTTCTATTTCATTTGCATGTTGGAGTCATGTTGTCACCTAAAAATTCTTATTTAGAACATCTCCCTACCTCACCTCCACTCTTGTGACCCTTTACTAAAAATGGAATTCTGAAACAGAAATATATGAAAGGATTAACTACTCTTCAGAGTCTGGAATCTAATATCTATAAAGTGTTCTCTATTTGAGGAACTTATTAAATACATGCATGCCAAGTTTATTAGTATTCATAAATAGTATAAAGGGTGCATTAACCATTCTCTAGCATAGAGGAACAGAACTACAGAGTTGAAAGAGATCAGACCACTGAATTGGACATATTTTCTGTGGGAATCCAAATGAAAGACATGCATCTAAAATGGTATAGACCTTCTAAGGCAGTGTTTCTCAACCTTATCGACTGGCTGGGAGATTCTGGGAGTTAAGTCCACAGGACTTAAAGTCGCCAAGGTTGAGAAACACTTTTCTAAGGAATACTGTATTTCAGAGAATAGCTATTAGAGGATATACTCATACACCGTATACTGCCAAGTATCCATATAATGGAAGGCCAGACAAGGAATAATGGATGGAAAGTGAACAAGGAGAGATTCAACCTGGAAATAAGGAGAAATTTTCTGACAGTGAGAGCAATGAAGCAATGGAACAGTTTGCCTTCCAAAGTTGTGGGAGCTTCATCACTGGAAGCTTTCAAGAAGAAACTGGACTGTCATCTGTCAGAAAGGGTGTAGGGTCTCCTGCTTGAGTGAAAGGTTGGACTAGATGACCTCCTACAAGGTCCCTCCCAACTGTGCTAATCTGTTAAATTGTTTATTTGCCTATTTATTTCTATCAGTTGACAGCTAAACAAAAAAGGAAGGCTATGGTTGTTTTAATACACCTTCAGTGCTCATGTTACAACCCTCCCCAGTTTAATCAGATATGAGTCCTATTATCACCAAGTTGACATACACCCAGGTAGGTCTGCACAGTGTTGCAGCTAAATACATATACATGATAGAGTTGACAGGAATTGGAAATAAATGGAAATTTGTCAGGCCCAACCCCAAAGATGACAGAGAAGTTCGAATAAAGTCAAATTCTTTATTTGCTTGCATATAACAGACAGATCTTGCCAAACTAAAACTATCATCTTCTAACATACCAGATATATCCTAAGATATTCTATGATATGGTACTCCAAATCTCTTCCTACCTTCCCCATGTAGTTCAGGACTTTGTAGTGTCTTAATCTGGACTTCTTTCTGGAAAAGCTCTGTTGCCAAAAACATCCTTTCTCCATATTGCTTCTCAAGATGCTCATTCCACCAATATTGATCGATACATAAAAGAATATATAATAATTATAATGAGCACATTGAGGCTAGAAGTTGGAAGATAAAGGTTCTGTATACGTATTTGTATTGTTATTGTGAGCACTGTGTGAAAAATAGGTCAATGCAGTCATTACATTGTCCCCCCAAAATGTTGGTTGTTAAAGAAAAACTGTAAGTAAAACATATACAAAAAAAGAGATGCACATTTCGCCACAGAATTGTCCTAGTTTTAAATTTTGATGTTGAACAATTGATGAAATAGTGTATTAATACATATATGTGAAGGCCTAGTTGCTTAACCCCTCTATAGCTGGTTCAGAGGAATTGTTACAACCACACTGGGTCTCTAGGATAAAGCCATGCTGAACTACTTGAACAAGCACCACTGAACCTCTATGTTCTGTAGGCAATTGTTTTCATAAGTAAACTTTTGCCTAATAGTGTGTTCATAGTCCAATTTACAAAGCAGATGGTTAGAAATGCAGCTGTGCTATGTTAATTAACTACACACATAGCATATGACGATACACCCTGAATCCAAGCATCGTGCAGAACTGTGAGATGCAATTAGCACTTATGCATAAAAAGTAGTGAAACAATCAAAAAGACATATGTCATAACCTCTGTCATAGTGGCTAATAAAGTCTTCATGAAGACTTTCAAAGGCCTAGAATCTGTCAATCAAATTATAACTTCTGGCCTTTTTTTTTTTTTTTTTTACTTTGGTTTGATTTGGTTTGCTAAGAAATATGCTCTGAAGTGACCCAAAAGTGAAAAATAGAGATCATTTTGCTTTGATTTTCTTTTATATTTTTTAAATATTTATTTTGTTATCTCTACATTTATCTTCAACCCCATAGGAATGTTTACTGACTAAACAGTAAACATGTATGTCTAAACAGCAAGGCCATGTTATTTCTTTATTCTTAACCTTTGCTAAGTATAGTATTACCACTCTAAGTATGTCCCAGTCAGTAAAATGATAACTAATAAAACAATGTAGGAAGTGAGAAATATTCAGTATGCCAATGTCCCATTATGCATTTACATTTGGAAACATCTTGAAAGGATGGAAGAAAAAGAAAAATATTTAAAGGAAGGAAGAAAAAGATACCATTGGAATACTTTTGGTCAGCAGGCAGGAATACCAATTATTTCTGCCTCAGTTACCTTGAGGAATATCTGCATATTCGAGTCTGCAATGAAGAACCTAGGGATACACTTGTTTTGTGGAGTAGGTAATTTTTATCAACCCATTTGATTTATAGTCAATAAATCAAATAATTTATAATTAGTTATAAATATTAATTATAATATTAGCTAAAATACATGAAAATTCAGGCCATCCTTCCAGAATATTTGTTTTCTTATTTTCTTCTTAAAAGTTAATAAATATTACAGTATGATATATTGGTAGGACATTTTTCAAAGTAGATATTAACATAAAATAAAGACAAAGTGATTGAACCAATTCCAGTTCCCAATTCAATAGATTTAGTAAAGAACTCAGCAATAAGAAGTCAGAAATGTTCAACTGAAGTTTAGAATAAAATAAAAGAGCAATTTTGTTGACTTATCAAATTTAGTATTCTGTTTCATGAGGAAAATTAAACTTTGATGGTTCCTGGACTTCAAACAGGAACTTGTTTTTCCACTTTCCAAACTTGGAACTGGAAAGCAAACCAGTCTCATCAAATAGAAGGTTCTTAAAGGGAAGAAGGAAAATTGAGCTAATTATTCAAGCCAAAGCCTTGAATAACCTAAGCAGGTGTCTTCCATGCAACTCCTATATTCTTACAGTATCTGTTGAGCTAAGACTGAGTCATAAGAATAACAGAAAAAGTGTTGGAGGGTCCTTTGAGGACTTTTCATCCAAATAGTTGTCCGATCTCTTGTTAAAAACCTTTAGTGTTGTACCACCCACAATCTCTGGAGGCAAATCATTCCACTGATCATCTAACTATCATTCCATTGATCATCATTCTAAAAAAGAATTTTTCCTTTATTTCTAGGTTTCTTCTGTCCTTGATTAGTTTCCATCCATTGCTTCTTGTTCTGTCTTCACATGCTGTGGAAAATAGGTTACTGCTTCTTCTTTGTAGCCCTTAGATATTGGAACACTGCTATCATGTCACCCTTAAGTCATTTTCATTAAACTAGACATACCCAATTTCTGCAACCGTTCTTCATATGTTTTAGCCTCCAACCCCCCAATCATCTTTGCTTCTCTTTTCTACACTCTTTCTAGAGTCTCAACATCTTTTTATATCATGACAACCAAAATGGGATGCAATATTCCAAATGTAGTTTTCTCAAGGCCTTATAAAGTGGTACTAACACTTCACATAATCTTGATTCTATCCCTCTGTTATTTCAGAAAATAATATAGGAATGTAGATTCCTGTTGATCTTATTGCTGCCATGTTTGGGCATATTCTTTGTTTAGAGCAAAAGCATAGAAAGAAGAATGAGGACTCTATGAAAAAAATGAAGATGCTTCCAGTTTGAACTGAAACTTCCTTCCTTAAACAATGATCGTCTCATAGCCACTACCACTTATTTTAAACCTTCAATTTTATATAAAGGTATCAACTCCTTCAGACAACAAACCATCTTTCTCCCATCATGTTATAGATTCAATATCAGAATAATTGCTCCTAGTTACTCTACATGTATACTGATTCTGCCAGAAATACATGAAAATAAGGAACTTTGAATGCAAGTAACCAGATTTTGTACAATTCTTGAATTCTTAATAAGCAAAAGGTTTGGATTTTTGGTCAGTTTTAATCATCTTACTCTTTTGGCTTCCCACTACATTAATTGAAAGATCAATTTAGAATTTCAGTGTATACATTTTTAAACAATCTTGATAAAATTTCTGTATAAATTGTAACAATCTTATTTTTAATTAGCAGTAGGCTTAATCCTATTCCCTTTGAATTCTGTAACAACCTAAAGCAGCCCGTAATGAATCACTTTATTCAAAGTATAGTAACTAGATTTGTATAGAAACAAATCTGGATTACCTAAGTAAAATTGTCAATTTCAGGAAAAAAACCAAAAAACAAATCCAGCTTTAGATGAGCACAAATGAATTTAACTAAATCTAAATTAAAATGTTCTGCCAGTCAGATTATTGAGGCCCTTCTCATTTTGATTGGAATTACAAAGAGTAAAAACCTATGCTAGCTAAAAAAAAACCCCAACCCTGACAGTAGTGGTGCCATTAGGTTAGGACTTTAAGGCAGATGTCCATGGCCAGAAAAATAAGCATTAAGATTTCAGATTGTACCAAAGCCTCATTTTGAAATAATTGCAAGAATGCATATTTAATGCATTTAAAGGAGGGGTGAGGGTAATGGCAAATCTATTAAGCATAGATTCAAAAATGTTGATTGGATGGTTCCTTTCAACAGAAGTGAAAACAGTATATATGTAAAGTCATTTATAATTATTTTGGATTAAAAATGATGCTAGTTGCTCAAGAAAGACAAGGATTTTTTTATTTATTTTCTTAATGCTTCAATACACCTTCTGTTTCTTTCCCTTACTGGTATTAATCAGCACTTATTTTGCATAGAGCAAAAAAACAAAACAAAACTGCAACAGGGTCAGAAACCATATAATTATCTGAAGAAAAGAAGAACAGAAGAAAAGCCACATTTGGTCTAACCTGCACAACTTGATAACTCCTGGGACAAAATAAAGGTGAGCAGATGTTTCAGTTTTCCTTTGAGTTTTTAGCATTCCTGAACTTTATACTAAACTGACAGTGAATATTAACAACCCCACTCAATTGCTAGGCTACATTCAGTGGGTTAATAATTTTGCCCACTGTATTTTATTTTAAAGCTCAACAGACTAACTAAAGTGTCAAAAACATGTTTAAATGAAGTCTTTTCATAGTATAGCAGAGACATTCAGGACAGACTTGGGAGAGATACAATAGATGTAGTACACTATATCCTAGAGCAGAATATGCTAAATTTTATTTTCTACAAAAGCTGGTAAGCATCGTTGGGCCCATCTGGTTACAATATAACAATAGAAGGAAAACTCTAATTAGATTTATATTCTTGACATTGTAGCAGAGAGCCTGGTTAGTGCATGGCGCCAAAAAGAACGCCAGGAGTATCAGCTTTTTAAAATAAAATGTGTAAGCTTTGATGAGCTGCAGCTTATTTCATGAGAATAGTTTTTATAAAACTATTAGAAAAGACTCTTTACTGTTTATATTCCATGTAACTCTTGCTACAGTCTTTCTATGATTCTAATTTCCTGTCACCACAATAACATATTTGGCCTTGGGAGTCTAGTGGGACTAATCTTTGGCCTTGCGACTCAACCTGTATTGCTCTCAACTGATTCTTTTACTAGGCAACAACACATACAAAAAAGCCTATTTCTTCTTCCCCCCATCCCCACTGAAATAGCTTCTCAAAGGTTTTGAATTATTGCGGAACATTTTGTTAAGATTTCAAGTAATAATCCCATATCAAGCAAATTTTTGAGGCCAGTGAAGTCCTGAAGAAATAGTTTTATTGGAAATACTATATTGGCACAGATCTGGTGAAAACCAACTCTAAAAGTTCCCTTGGTTTTCACCTAATTAAAAGTGAAAATTTGTCACTTCCCCCAAACTCTCAGTCACATGGTCCAATTAGCATACAGTCCAGTTGCTAGATAATCTCAGTCTCCTCCTTCTGAACACCTTGTCCTTGTTTCCCAAGAGAAATCATTTTGTTTCTGCTACAGCACCCCAGCTATCTCTATTCCCCTCTCCCTATCCCTCAGCTCCAGTATGTGTCAGCACCGAAGCGGTAAATATAAATGGTCTCAATTCAACCAACTTCAGGATTGACACATTTATCTCTAGAGTTGCAACTATTAAGATTCCTCTTCACTGGTAATTTATGGATTGGATTCAAGTTACAAAGAGAGGTTTTGAGGAGATACGAAGAGATTTTAATGACAACCCTTTTAAAAACAAATTTATTTACCTTTCTTTGGAATAATGTCATGCAATTTTCTTTGTTTTGGTTTGTTCCTCTGTCGATCCTGACTCCTGGCAACTGCCTGGACAAGTCTCTACAGTATTCTTGGCAAGGTTTTTTGGAAGTGATTTGCCACTGTCTTCTTCCTAGGGCTATGGGACACTGGCCCAAGGTTACCAGCTCACTTTGTGCATAAGGCAGTACTACAGTTCATATCTTATCTCTAGCCAGGTGCCTTAACCACTATAAACAAACCAGCTCTAATTTTTGCATATTCCATTAAAATACTCTAGTGTTGCATATTCATAAAAAATACTGGCTTGTTGACAGGTATTAATATATTTTTCAAAAACAAATACTGGAGCTTTCATTCATTAGATTTTATTGTATCTAGATTTTTCATAAGCCAGGCAGCTAACCAAATCTAATGACAGAAAAGAAACATTGTAATTATCTAGCCCTTTGCTTGAATGCCATTTTAAACCTAAGAGCTAGTCATTTATCAATCATCAGTTAATCTTTCCATTGACTTACATTGGAAAGGAGATTAAAATGCCTTCCATAGCAATAAGAGCTGAAATGGGATTTTAATCTGCCTGGTTATGGATTGATTAAATTGGGCAGTAAATTTTCAGAGAAAGGTCTCTTTTTGTTAGGGTCTGTAATTGACTTCCTCAGGCAATAGTCTGTCCATCCAGGGCTATGAATTAAAATAAAATAACTCATCCCATTTTTCATTTTCTATGTCACTTTCTCAATATGTTAACTAAACCTCTACCACTAATTTTTCCTTCCCAAAAGGCTGATTATCTACCTTTGTTTTTCCCCATCATTAATCTACTTTCCTTACTTCGATAGTATATTCATTTATTAATCCCATCTGTCATTTACATTTGTTAAGAGATGGAAACGTAATCCCTATGTGACTTTAATTCTCTGCATAATGGGTACTCGTATAGATTTACATGGCTTCAATTGCTCCAAAAAATCCTTAGTGAAGTTGGATGCTAAAATAAAGCAAGGGTGGTGGCAGATATTGCTCTTCCACAAACAAACTATTATTCTGTAGCCATGAATAAAACATTCAGCATATATCCATGAAAATATAAACCAGAATAAAAGTATCTTCTATCCAATTGTTCACATTTAATTACTGTAAAATCCAGGTTTTATGCATTTTAGAAACAATGGACACATTTTTCATTTGGTTACCCCATGTCTGTTAAATGACATGGTTTTCTGCAGATAGTGCCATTTATGTCTGATGTGTAATTCGGTAATTAATTTTTCCCTTCTGTTCAATTGTGTCCTATTCTTGGAGACTGCCAAGATTTTTCAGAAGTGATTTGCCATTTTCTGCTTTCTAGGGCCAAAAGAAAGTGACTCGCCCATATTCACCCAGCTGGGTTTGAGCCTAAGAAGGAGTAGGACAAGGGTCTCCTGGTTTCTAGCCTGATGCCATAACCAGTACACCACAGGTGTCAAACTCACGGCATCACATTGCCATCATGTGACCTTTCACAATGTTTTTTCCCTTTATGGAGCTGGGGTTCGGGTGTGGCCTGTGCATGACACATCTGGCCCATGAGCTGCCAGTTTGACACCCCTGCACTTCCCCAAACTCTTACTATCCAGCTACTTTGAACTAGAGGAAATGCTAGAGGATATATTAAACAAAACAGCACTGTTATTTATTCAAAATATTTTTCACTTTGCTAGTCAGGTACATTTAGAAATCCCATAAGTAAAACATAAAGGCAATACATGACCCCCAGTAACTATGAAGCATGAAGTAGAATGGCTACATACCAGTAATGTTTTGCCATTGGTGAAGCTACATTCAATTTGTATTACCTTTTTAAGCCAATGGTGATCACCAGTTTTGTTCAGTAAAATAGTATGCATTCTTCCTTCAAAAGAATCTGCTTCAAACCTATTCCCAATCAGTTGCTTTGGATAGTTTCAAGACACAGAAGAGTAAGTGTTCTCACATCTACATTTTATCAATTCTAATGCATTTACCCATTAGATTATCTTTTTTGGAAAAAAAATGGTTATAACCAAAAGAACTTTATTTCAGCCATTCCTTGAAAGGGAAGTGTTTCCCATTGTACTGTCTTCCAAATACAATACATGTTTTGAAATGTTTGCCATCTGGAATTCACTGGCCTATGTCATGGGAAGTGAAAAGATTCCTCTAAATGTTTTATCTGGGGTTGTATATGCCATGAGACTAACAAATCAGCCTTTTGATATTTCTTTTCCCATATTACCCTGCTCTCTATAACTTGAAAATAAGTTCCCACCACATCTATCAATGTTTCCCTGGAATCATTTTCATCCCAGCTGAATTTGAGCTTTTCTAATATCTCTCTGAATGACTTCTCTCTCTCTCTCTCTCTCTCTCCCTCTCTCTCTCTCCAGCTTGTAGAGCATCCTGCTCTCACAACCTGACTCTTATGTTCTGAAGTTATTGAGCAAAACACTCCCTGGCCTTGAGCATCATCCACTGAGATTGCCTGCCAGATTCACTTACAGACTCAGCTTGCTGGAGACATCTGCCTATGCTCATTCAAGATGGCTGAGGCTTGCATGAATGACTACCAAGTTAGATGTCACCCTGTGGTGAGACATCTGGTGTCTAGCACAACACCAGAACCTCTCAGCTTAACACCATGCCAGACAAATGTTTTTGCAAACCTGGATAAAAGGGGGAGGGAAGCAAAAGAAAGGCTGATAAGCTGTTAGACATTTGCTAACACATTAGCTTAGAGACAGAGTAGGGATGAGGGTTGGGAACCTGACAACCTCTCAGACTGTGCAAACCTTTTATCATTTTTGTCTAAACAGGGGTACCAGCCGCAAACTGCCTTTATGTTATTGATTTATTTATTTAATTCAAGGATAATTACTAATCTTAGTACATCTCATATTTATTCATCATATTTATGATTCATACTGAGTTGCTTTAGTGCTGTCACTGGCTCATTTATTGTTATTATTAATAAGAGCCAGTTTGGTCTAATAATTAAGACATCAAACTAGAAAGCAGGAAGTGAGTTCTGGTCCCACCTAAGCCATGAATGCTTTGGGCCAATCCTTCTCAGCCCAACACACCCCAGAGGGGTATTGTTGTGAGGAAGATAGGCAGAGAAAGGAGTATTAGTAGGTTTGCTGCCTTGAATTATTTGTAAAAGTAATAAAGGCAAGATTTAAAAATATATACAATTTCCAGTGGTACTGACTGGTTTTTCTTTTTTACATAGCTACCAGAAGTGATGGTATGGATATGTATTTTAAAGCAGTTTAGGTAAGATATGTATGCAAATGCAAGCATTGAAATATCTCTGTGTCTACATAAATGACTACATGTAAAGAGGCAATCTAGAACAGGATGAAGCAATAGCCAGACTTGTTCAACTTGACAACTTCCAGAGGTATTTACTGCCTGCGAATGATAGAGACATCATGAGTGGTTTGAAAGCAATTTTCAATTATTTTTAAGTATATATACTTTGTTTTTACCAAAAATAAAAATATTTAGGGTAGCTTACAAGAAACTGTAGAGTAGAAATGAAATCAAAATAAATGCTGACACAAATGACTAGATGAAATTTTGTAATTTGAACAAGTATGAAATATATAGCCCAATGTAAGTGTGCCTTACACTGTACCTTAAAACTGTCTTCTCAGATAGAGGCAAATGAATATAAAGTTAACAAAGGATTCTGCAACCACCATCAAATGCCACTAAAATATTCGTAGCATCCATTAAATTCTCAATTTTCTGTTAGGCTGGAAAATTAAACATTTAATGAGGTTCAATCCTGTTTTCAGTTATTACTACTGAACTGTTATTCTTCTTTAGAATCTATTGGAATTTAGTAAATTGTGATTCAAATACAAATCAGATACACATGTTATTTCTGTGAGAGTTACATCCATGGTCACCTCATTCAATAAGCTCTATTTAGCTTTACTACTTCACAGGATTGCCATGAATTGATAATGGGATAATAAACCTTATGTCTTTATAGCTTAAGGACTAAGTAACTCCATAGTTATGTACTGTAAGATCTTGAACTTGGATCTTGAAATCTGAGACCAGCACCATAAGCACTACCTTGAGTGCAGTGCCATATTAGCACTATATGTAAAGGTAAAGACTTCAACAAGTAGAGTTCAACTCTTGAGGGTTTGATACATCCAATTAGTTTTCTTAAGAATAATACTGATTGACAAATTGCCCACCTACTGTACAATGTACCATAATGTATTAGGTAATTGTTCAGTGTGACATGTAAAACCAGAAGATTATATTAAATAATTGCTCAGGTAAATCTTTTAACAATAGCCACTGGCATTTACCTATGCCTCTGATGAAGATAACTGTAATAATAGGTGCTTGTTAAAATAATATAAATTTATAATATAAATACATTATAATCTCCTCTTAAATAATGTTTCAGAAGAAATTCTGCCCAACACAGATACATGTCTAATTGTGCACTCCCTTGAAATGTCAGCCGTTACTATCTATATCACAATGAAACTTATGAATTTACAAGTCCATTTACATTTACTCCCATAAATAGGAAATTATGTGCTGCCTATACCAATGCTATCTGTGATGTAGCCCAGGAGCAGCCTTCAGGATATGAGTCATGTCACAATGCATCACTGTATTGCCCCTGCAAGAAACTGACTAAGAAATTAGAACTTCAACATCCCAAATAAGAGTGGGAAAAGATATGTTGTATATCTATGATTAATGCCAATGAGATTTGCCTTTTACTTTTATCTTGCATGAATCTCTAAGACAATTTAAATTACAAGTCTTGCTTTCTTAGTAATTAAAGTCTCAAGGGGCTCATGCAGACTGGTAGTACACACATATGTCACAGTTGTATATGTGAAATTGTATTAGCATTTTTTTCATTTTGAATTAAAATACTAATTCAGGAACAGTATGCTGCAAATATTTATGCATACTATTCCTATTTATAAAACCATGAACACAAATAGCATTGTAGCCATAGATATTTCTTACAAGTCACAATAATATGACAGTGATGACAAAGGTAACATGATGTCACTGCAAGAGCTGTGGTGGTGCAGTGGTTTGAATGCAGTATTGCTAACTCACTGCTCACTCCAGGAGTTAGATTCTGAGTGGCTCAAGATCGACTCATCCTTCCAAGGAGAGTAAAATGAGGACCCAGATTGTTGGGGGCAATATACTGACTCTGTAAACCACTTAGAGAGGGCTGGAAAGCACTGTGAAGTGGTATATAATTTTAAATGCTATTGCTATTGCATGATTGATGCAGATATGTAAGTTTCATGACACATATCACATTCTTTAAAGGATGATTAGATTATATTTTAACCCAACATTTGCTACTTTATAAATAACTCAAGTTGTTAATAATACATAATAGTTTTTCTTCCTCTTTTTCCTCACTACAACCCTGCAAGTTGCATTGAGCTGAGATTGAATGACTGGCTTAAAGTCACCCAGCTGGCTTTCATGCCTAAAGCAGGATCAGAACTCACAGTCTCCTGGTTTCTAGGCCAGCATCTTAACCACTATACCAAACTGGTTTCCCATGATGTTATAATGTACAGTTTATTATCATTCCCTTCCTTTCACTCCTGAAATCACCAATAACTATAATATTACTGCTAATGCAGTCACCAATGATGATAATATGTACTGTACTGCCATAGCATTAGCAATCTCTCCCTTTTCCTCATAAAATTAATTAGAAGCAAAAAGCAGTAATAGTAGTCTATGCCAGGGCTGTCAAACTTATGGCCCGCAGTCCAGATGCATCACACACTGGCCATGCCCATGTCTGTTTAGCAAAGGGGGAAAAGTCCCAATACGTCATGTTACGCCACCATGGCAACATGAATTTGACACTCCTGGTCTATGCTATACTTTGTCTTTATCACCAAGATAAGTGTACCATAAGTCTCCCTTACTGATCTAGTTGTTAAAAACTCATTTTGAAATCAGTGTTAGGTACAGACTGCATGTATTAAGTCAATTCAGCATTAAGTCCACTCATCAAAATAGCAGATGGAATTTGATTAAATTTCTATTTATTCATTTATTTGATTTGTCAATTGTTTACAAGGTATAAGAATAAACATGAGTATGAATGAAATGGGTACGAATAAATTGGACAGTAGGACAGTTTATGCACGCCCCTTACAGATGTAATTCTTCCAGCTTGAAGGTATGATATTCTTTACAACCTCTGTATATCTTTCTCACATTTTTCTGTGTCCTCCTCTCCAACCAAAGCTAAGAATCAATTTAATAGATTATAGTATCTTCCTATTACTCATCCTTTCATCACTATGGAACTCTTCCAGATGTGATCATATGTTCATTATCATATTTTAAATTCTCAGTTTCACAGGATATAAATTATCCAGTAGGTAAATGGCAATCAGTGCAGATCCTTCAGTACCAGAACAGTATTATCTCTCTACTTCATATCATTCAAAAACATTTGGCAAATACCTTGCAGTTTAAGTTAGCAATCTGTTGTGGCCCAGCAGGAGCCGTTGGAGCTGCCACCAGACTCCGACAGTGAGGGGCCCTATGAGTTGGCTCTGGAGGATGTGGAAGACCCTGGACAGGGTTCCGACTCTGAGCAGGGCGCAGAGAGGCTGGTTGGCCACCAGGAGGCACCTGAGCCTTGGACCAGTGGGGAGGAGACAAGGGAGAGTGAGCCGGAAGCCAGTAGTGAGTTGTTCCTGGATGCAAGCCATCGAAGAGCTAATAGGCGTCAGGAACAATTACGCAATTACAGGAGGTGATTGCACTCAGCTGGTGGTCATTAGGCTCCTCTCCAGACTATAAAGAGCTACTTGTGCACACACCCTTCTTTGCAGAAGTCAACACAGAATCGAATGTCGGAGAACTTTGTATGAGCTTGGCAGGCTGGATTGCTGCCAAGCCTTAGCTGTGTTTATTGCTGCCCAAGCTTGTTTGTGCTGGGCTGCTATCAAGGACCTGTTTGTCTGTTAATTAAATACCGTAATTTATCTCTGGCTCGGAGTGTGCTTTGGTGTGGAACGAGGGGGGGTCAGAATAGCAATCTAATGTCTATATCACATTGGCTCTAGATAGCAGTTGAAGCTAACAAGAATGACATATAGATCTGAGGTTTCATTAGTTTGTCTACTCTTAAGTTAAAAAAAAAAGCTCTTGCAGGTGCATTTATGCATTGTACTAAATTTAATTAGACCTATTAGATTTAATTAGGCTTAGGATGTTGTGTAAAGCCAAACTGATAAATTTATAATTCAGTTAATTGTTGTGAACACAGAAAATGGGTCAAATCAACCATGAGTTTAGTCTTGTAATGTAAACAGATGCTATACAAAAATGCTACTCCATAAAAATCTCACGTGACTGGGTTATGTGTGAATCAGTATAAAATATTAGATAATATATCAAGAATCATATTTCAAAACAATCTAGGGTAAATCAATGCAGGAAGCCATTTATGCATACATGCCACTCATCTACTAAGATATCTATTATGCATTAAAGCCATGACTATGTCCAAAATCTATCATTAAGTACATTCTAAATTACTTTAAGTATTTTAGTCTAGACTGCAAACAGGTGCTACATTCAGCCTCCATTAAATTAATATGAAAGAAACTGCTGACATTCCATCCCAATCTCATCAGGCGATTGAAGGTATTTGCTTTGTTAACAATCAGCTCTATTAGCCCTTGTCATGGTTGCCCTTGAATTTTATCTAAAGTTGCTGGGCTGGTTGTAGTTAGGTCTTCCCAGAAGCATGCTAGAACAGTAATAAATCTTCTCTTAAATGCCAATGAGCATCATAAGAATCTTTTCTGATTGCTGCAAAATGAATAATGAATGTGAAAAAAAGACAAAGCACCAGGAAGACAACTGTAACTGAGAATGACACTTCCTCTTCACTTAATAATGTCTTCAGTTTTGGGTTTATAATGAAAGTGGATAAATTTGTAGAACAATATATTATGTAAATTTTCTATCCAGAGTTCTGGGTTCCTCATTGTTAATACGAATAAATCAAAGTTTTACAGGCAGCCATATTGGCAGACAAAAGTCCAAAAAGAGAGCAACTTGTTTCACTAACAAGATCTAAAGGCTGCCTTATTAAATGAAAATATGTCAATTTCAAGGGAAGTGTCTATCTAACACATAATTTATATGATCTTATTTTATGTTATTTTATGTTGATATTATCATTGGATCAAATAGTCTATGATATAAAAACTTCCTATGCTTATGGGTCTCAGTTAAAACAGCCTAATATTTTTGAGGCTAAGGGCTAGATCAGATCTGCATGATATTTTGGGAATATGCCAAGAGGCAAAGTGTGTGTGCTCTTTTGAACCTTACGTATTCACTTTTGCACACTGACTTCACTTGTCTTAGCCCATCTCTCAACTGAACCATTTTCAAAATTATAGGATTAAATCCTAGTTTATCGGAAATGGGTAGCAACTAAGAAGGGAACCAAACCTGAATCAACATGTGCTAGTAAAGTTTCTGTGAATTGTTTCTGGTACTTTTCATATGAAAAGTAGATCATGTCTACTTCATAGATTTGCAAACTATGAAATGCTTTGTGCGAAGTGGATTTCTTCTTCAGTGCTAAACTGCAGCCTTTTAAATAATGAGGTTGTTTCGAATATGAGTCTGTAAATGTTGCACACCAAAGGTGCCATTCTCTTCCCCATCTTGACATTTGCATCTTGCAAGTGGCATTTGAGCACTGACATCAATGACTTGCCATGCTGAGAGGCTTGTCACTGACAAATATTGTTACAGGACGATGTCACCTTGAAGAAAAAAAAGGCTCAACTCATGAGACAGAACATGAGTTGCCTTTCTTTGGAGAAGATAGTCAAATTATTAATCACAAGACACTGCTGAGGCATTATTATCAAAATGCATAAAATTATACTGAACACTCTGTTTACTTTCTCATTGAAAGTCTATTTGGACTTCAAAGAGAAAAGAATATTAGAAATGTATGTGTGTTACTGTTATATCAACAGTTAAACATCCTGATTTCTGGGGAAGAATGGTAGACTTAAGATACTTCTGGGTGTCTTATTATAATGGCCTTCAGAGACATTTTTAATTGTCTCTGAAGTTGCTTTGGAACTTTGAACCACTTATGTAATTTCTGTTCTGTGCTCTTAGCAATGGTCTGTTCCAGAAGAAACTGTTACAGAAAAAGAGTTGGGAGGAAAAATTGAAAGAGAATAACATGAACAAAATTGTTTATAATTTATATATATATAAATAAAATGAAAGAATAATTTCTTCCCACTGGATTTCTAGAAGAGGCTTTTTAAAATTTTGAAGAAATATGAGACAAGGATCAGTAACCATTTGGATGGATTAAAGAGCAAGACTTTTGTGCAAAAAGAAATGACACAAAGGTGGTTTATTTGATCAAGATTAAAACTTGACATTTTTTTTAAATGGGTGTTTTTTAAAAAAAAATTGGATGGTTCTTTTTGGACTTGCTAACATTTAGACTTGAAAAACATTTGTAGTGGATTTGCTACAATTGCCTACAATTAATATGTGATTAATTAATTAATATGGGCTTATGTTTCTTTGCGTCTCCTAATGTAACACATTTAACTTGGCTTTGTATTTAACTGTCCCTTTACTTAAAATAAGGGATGTTTGTGAACTTGCTCTCTTTAAAGAAAAATACTTCTCTCTTGTTTTCTTAAATATCAGTCTTTTGTTCATACTAGAATACTGAGACCATTTTATGTATACTAAATGTTGATTTGCTTATAGTTGATAATTATGAAACGATGAGGTTTACATTTCTTACTATTATTATTTTAATATTATTTTAATGTTATTATTTCTTTATGTTATCATTTTCTGTTTGGACTGTTCTCACTTGAATTGGAGAATATGTTTACTTATTGAATTTACCTATAGTTATCTACAGTTTATTTACAAGTTGAATTATGGAAGGAAGAGTTTTTATCTGCTAATCAAGAAGAAATGAATAGATAGTGAAATTGTTTGTATTTGTGATGGGGATTTCTTTACGCTTCTTTTTCCTTTTTCTTTCTCTTCTTTTAATTTTCTTGCGCTTTTTATTCCCTCCCATGTTTCTTTTAATTTTTAATTTGTATTACCTTTTATTATTGTAATTAAAAGTTATAATAAAATTACTTGTTTAAAAAAAGTTAAACAATTCTGTTTTAGTCATGTTTCTCTCAGTCACAAGATAGCTAATGGTTTTTGCTTATCATTATTTAAGTAATGTAATGTAAATTAATGTAAATTTAGTCTTTGCTACTTTCTCTTATCGTCAAATTAAGATGTATTGATAATGATAATTCATCATCAACATTATTCTGTCATTTTTGATGAAGAACAGCTGTGACATTATGAAAGCTTTATACTATAATGAAGTAGAAGTAGTAAAAACCTGTGGAATCTATAATGAAATCATATTAGGTCTGAAATTACATACTGGAGAGAGAAAAAAAGAAAATGGTTAGGAAACAAGATGGTAACATTTAGGGCTGGAAAAGGATCCTTGGGTAAGAATTTTGATCATAATTAAGTGAAGGGCAAACTGCAGTGTATTGATGGAATTTTATTTATTTTTATTCATTCAGTCATTTATTTTTCACATTTCTGTACCATCCGTCTCTCCAAAGAGGGAATTTAAAAACATGAAAATAATAATGTTTATTATAAAACACTTAGAATGTTTGAGGATTTTGTTTTGTTTTGATTACTAATGCATCACTAAGATTTATTTATTTTAACAGTTTCTCCCTCAATTCATTAATTTTATAAACTATATTTCATATTATTTCTTTTATTATTATATTTAATTTTACACTTATTTGTTTTTTCCTGCTATTTAAATGTCTTGTGTGTGCTGCTTTGCAGATACAATAAATATTATTTAATGTAGTTGTCCATCTGAATGTTAACTTTATAAGAAATTGTTGCTTTTGAATTTTAAAAGCAAAGAAATGTCTGAAGGAACTAAAGCCAATCTTGGAACTAATATAGGGTTCCTGTTTGTGTGTGTTCTATGCTTGTAACTATATATAATTATTTGTGTATTTCTTAGAAGAGGCATTATAATTGTCTCTTTTAATTTAAAATAATAGTTTACTGTGAAAGTAGTTGTTTATTTCTAATGAAAATGGAAATTTTTGAATCCTTTATTCACTCTTTAGGGAATTTTATGTGCCCAAAACTGAAAGGTTTGGAGACCCTGGATTAGAACATTGATATCTACATTCTGCAGTGTTTAATTGTGAGTTTTCTCTAGTCAGGAATTGGGTTGGTTTTGGATTGGGGATATGCGTTTTCAGAAAACTAATATTTTATGGTTTACTTTGAAATCTCTATCTCTTAACTTTGAATACCTCTCTACTTTTTCAGTCCTCTCCACAAGCTTTCTGGGTATGTTCAGTCAGAGTTGGGTTCCTACCAGTTCAGACCGATTTGCCTGAACAGATAGCAACTTGGCAACCTGGGTCATTGGAACAGCCTGCCACGCCCTGAACCGGTTCTCTTAGCACTGCCATCTTGTTTTTGCCTTCTGCCCATGCGCAGAGCAATTTTTGTTGCACTGCGCATGTGCGCAAAGCACACATGCATGAGGTGCATCCTTAAGTGAACTGGCAGTAGCAGCAGCCGGAACCCATCCCCGTGTTCAGTATATATATGAATAAAGGCCTTAGGAAGCCTGTGAAGTTAGGGAGCATAAAATGAAGTTAACTTCATTTTAACTTTTATAATTAACCTTTAAAATAGTCAGAAAATACTTTCAGTTCAGTGTTTAGTTGTCAGAACACTGAAACTCACTAACATTCTAGGGACATTCTAGCCACAATGTTATTTGTTTTATTTTTCTAATTTTGATAGAAATGGCAATGATCATAATGCTGCACACCAACAGACCATGATAACTGTTGGATTGAACTGACATTTGATACTCGGATCTCATATGGGACCTTTACTATTTCTACTTTGCAACAGGGAAGAAATTAATTTGCTTAGCAATTTAATAGTTACTAAATTCACACTTATTGAGCGAATACACAAACTGAAATAAGGGTACACTTTTATAGTTTCCTCAGTTTTGTAATGTAGATCTCCAGTCACAAGGTGTGCACAAAACTGCATTTATTAGGGCAAAGTGCATAGAAAAATACAGATAGGAAAAATAATACATGAAAATATATTATCTAGGAGAAAATTAGTTGCAAAAGATGTACGCATAAATATGCAAGCAAATACAAATTAAGCCTTCATTTGCTCTATTAAGACAGTTACCAAACCAATGTAGAAGTAGGATAAAATAAAGGTCAAGATAAAAGTCCACCTTCATAGGTAGGTAGACTCAGATGTCTTCTCCTGGCTGTTTACCATTTCTTCTTCCATCTAAATGAAGAGATTAAAAGGGCATAGATCAAGACAAGACATGCCTGTTTCTACAAGAGGAAGTTATATATCCAGAAGCTCTTCAGCTCCCAAAGATCTCATTACAGAGACAGGATTGAAAATGAACTGTACCATCACTGTAGTTAGGCACATAGTTCATTTTCCTTCTACTACTTTTAATAAAAGAAAAACTTTCAACAAAGGAAATAAATTCCAAATATAAAGCCTGTTGATCTCACACTCAGCTTCTGGATTCTCTAGAGTTTTCCCCAAAGTATAAAATACCAAATAAAGAAATATAACACATTAAAGAATGCCAAAAAATGCCAGTTATCTATTTCTAAAGCTCTGTAGAAATGTAGTAAATATGCCTATTTCTAGGTTTTGAAGTAAACAACAACCACAAAGACAGGAAACAAAGACAAGTGTATCAGTATATTATAACGGTAGAACCATGAGGTTTCATCATTTTAAAGCTTTTTATTAATTTATCCAAGTACCATTAACACTTACATAGTTATCTGAATGGTTAATGTTAGTCAGAAAGTGGGCAGCCACAATCTGAGCCAGCTGTAGCTTCCACATTGCCTTCAGAAATATCTAGCTGTAGCTTTCAGCAGCTTCTGGTCAGAAAGAATTACAATTAATAGCTCATCTGAAGCTGGCTGAAGGTTGTCCTGCCCATGACCTTTACCTGCTGGTCTAGCAGGAGCCAGAAATCTAGAAGACTGTACATCTGCTTCAGGGGAAGTACAATTCTATCAGGAGTGATTGATGGCAAGTATGGACTGCATTACAGGTTTAGTCTACGCATTTCCCTCTGTTATTGTGCAGTATCCATGGATTGTTCCTAATTAACAAGCAGTTGTTGGGGCTTCTGTTCAGATTTATAAATTAAATGGAAATCTTTCTGAGCAGCTATTTTTAATCCTCGGTTTTGTTGCGCAAATTGCTATGGTCAAGTTAATCCCTCCTGAAAAGGAGACTGGTATTTTATTATGACTACATGATTAACTGAATTTTTAAAAATGCAAGATTTGTTTTTATATTTATATTTTCCTCTCAAAATGAATTTGGATATTTGGAACTTTTGTGAAAAACAGGAAGGTTGCAAGCTGTATTTCCTTCTTGGGTATCCCCCCCCCACTTCTTTGAAATGGTTTACAGCTCTTCTCTGTAAACAGAGATACATCACAACTTGGCACTAGTGGTAGCAAAGCTTTTCAGAGTAGGGGCGGGGGTGGGTGGGTGACTTCATTCTCCTAACTAGAGCAACGAGAAGAAGGCAGGATGAAATTATAAGGTTAGCCACAAATTGTCTTTTTATTTAATTTCATATCTAATCTATTTCAAATGATATATTCTCTAGGAAAAAAGGCATAGAGAAAGAAAATGTCATGCATTTGCTCCTTGTCCATTTCATGAAAGGGATAGTTTTCAGGGAAATAAAGTTTGCATTGTGCAGATTTAGCAGACTATGCAATCTACTTCCAGCATGCAATGTAGGTATTAACACAGGAGTAATATACATGTACAGTACACATATACAGAGTCACACGAAATAGCTGACATACAATTACTGTAAGTTTGAAGCAGGAGGCCTTCAGCTTCCTATATGATGAATCAGGATTTGTGGATCAATGTAATGAATATCACATAGATTTATTTATATACGTGAAAGCTTCTTTCAGGGGTATAGTTGCCATATACATTGGAATCTAGGAAACAACCAGTTGTATTCATTCCAAAAAGTATTTTCATGCTTTATCATTATGTTGCATGCTAGCCTCCTCTCCAGAATGCCAGAAGCATATACATTGGGTTATTGGGTGCTATATTTGCATAGCAATTCTGCAAGATTAAGTGTTTCATTGGACACTATGAGACACAGAATGTTGGACTAAATAGACCTTTACCTAATCCTTATAATGCTTATGAGGCCTGTGGAGGGCTTCATATGTGAAGACAAAAAAGTACAGATAGTCTTCAGTTTATTAAGATAATTACCAGTAATACCAGGAACTTTATCACTGTGACACAGATATAAAATGCAACATCATGTGACAACACTGATTTATGACAGGAGTTCTGGAGTTCCAAGTTGCAGTTGTAAAGCAAATCCAAGTTAAGTGTGATCCCTGGGCATTGCTAGTCTAGTGAAAAGAAGGACCAGGGGAGACATGATAGCAGTGTTCCAATATTTGAGGGGCTGCCACAGAGAAGAAAGGATCAAGCTGTTTTCCAAAGTACCTGAAGGCCAGACAAGGAGTAATGGATGGAAACTGAACAAGGAGAGATTCAACCTGGAAATAAGGAGAAATTTTCTGACAGTGAGAGCAATCAACCAATGGAACAGCTTGCCATCAGACATTGTGGGAGCTTCATCACTGGAAGCTTTCAAGAAGAGACTGGACTACCATTTTCAGAAATGATGTAGGGTCTCCTGCTTTGGGAGGGGGTTGGACTACATGACCTACAAGGTCCCTTCCAACTCTATTAATCTGTTATCCTGTGAGCACCAGTGATGGGTTGCCAATTTTTTTACTACCAGTTTGGTTGCGCTTGCGTGCACGTGAAGCTTCTGCACATGCGCAGAGCATCCAAGTGGAAGGGCAGAGCCTCCTGCTACCGCTACTACCGATTTGCCCGATCCGGGCCAAACCGGCAGCAACCCACCTCTGGTGAACACCATTTGTAATCTCCTGCCATCTCCCCCATTGACATTGGTTGTCAAAGCCAATAGTGAAAGTCAGAAATGGCGAACATGTAACTGCAGAACATTGTGACTATCATAATTGCAATCAATTTGCTAAGCATCCAGATTGGAATCAAATGGCCACATGGACACTGCAATGCTCATAACTTCAAGGAGAAATCATACATCTTGTTCAGAGTTGTTGTAACTTCAAATAATCACTGAACAAGTAATTGTTAACCAAGATTTTAATTGAGCATAGCTCTATTAAAAATTGTAGATTCTAACTATCATAAAGGGATTTTGAAGTGTTGGTGGTACTAGTGTAAAAATAAGAAAATGTATCAGGAATATGTATACTTCCAGCTAGTGAAAGTCAAGGGGTACATCTCTAGAGAAACCAGAATCATTTCCAGAATTTTTTTTTGACATACAGATGCAAAATCACACATTTCAGATCATTTAGCCTATTTCTTTTTATTCAAGACCCTATACCATGGCTAACCTTCTTGTCGCTGCGTGCCAAAAGCATGTGTGTGCATGTGCAGCAGTGCATGTGCACATGTGTGCCCATAATGCAATGCACGTGTGACACCCCCATTCCTCCCGTGCCCCCCACTCCTCACGCATGAGTGTGCAACCTCCTCTTTGCACCCTGCCCTGCACATGGAGTGCTCCCCCTTCCCCCGTGCATGTGTCCGTGACCCCTGTGCTACCCCTGCCCCTGCGCATGCACATGTGACCCCTCACATGTGTGCCTCACCCCATGCACATGTGTGCATGTCTCCCGCATGCCACACATCCCCACACATGTATGGCAGAGACCCAAAAACCAGCTGGCCGGTGGAAGGCATGAGCACATGTATGGTGGAGCTGAGCTGGGGTGACAGCTTGCATGCCCCCAGAGATGGCTCTGTGTGCCCCCTGTGGCATGCGTTCCATAGGTTCACCATCACAGCCCTATCCAAAAGATTGTCATGTTTAGTAGCTTGAATTCAGAAGTCTAACTAATCATTTAATATGATAAATGATGGTTGGATCACTAAGTATATGTGCTCAAGAACTATGCTTTCAAAAGCACTAGGCCTTTACAAAATGGGCCATCTTTTACCACATACAGTGTAGTCCAACAAAATTTATATTCTGACAAAATATGCCTGAATCATATTTATTAAAAAAAGAAAAGGTATTTCATTACTGAAATCTCTACAACTGAATACTTTAATTTTAACATCTAATTTATTTCTAAGTTCACTAGGGCAGGGATTTCTTAATTATCTTGCTAACAATCTGATGGCAGAGGAGGTGGCTAATTGTTTTTTATTTTTGATAATGGGAGAATGTACAGATGTTCTGAGCTAATAATGTTACTCACTTCTCAGCCTTTGGGAAACTATGACAATAATTAGGGGGAAAACATTTCTTTTGGAGAAACAAACAAACGTTCTGATCCAATGCTGTGAAGCACAATGCATTTACAGCATCCTCTGATGTCAAAGGAGCTGTAAGTAGGTTGATTTTCTTTGTCCTCCTATATCTTTGGGTCACATATTTAAAACCCTAAAAAGGATAACATTTAGATTTGTGCATAAGAAGAAAACATATATTCACTGGGGTGGCAACTTATTTGCCACTGTTTTTCTGAACATACATTAGAATTTTTTTAATGTCATTTTGGAGAATTTAAAAAAAATCTCATTCACTATACTGTTATTACATTTTGGTCATTATGCTCTAGCAGAAGCTAAAAATAGACTGTAATGATAGCTTTACTGGAGAAAAGAGAGAGAGAAGAAGAAAAGCATCTAAAAGAGTATCTATTCAGCAACAGTAAATTGTTGCTTTCAGAGCTCTTTTTTAAAAAATGAGTTAGAACCGAGACTGAAGATACAGAGTGAAAGGAAGAGAATGATTTAAGTGCACAGATGCATCATAAAATAGAGAACATTATTAATAATGATGTACCAATCACCCATTTCCATTCCACCAGGAAGGACTGTTGCCTGCTAACCCTCCATATGTCAAGTGGGATCTTTTCCTTCAGAAGACATACTGAAAAAACAACCAATTATTTCTCCATGCTTTACATCCTTGCCTGAGCAGGGTATCATGCCATCAAAAATATTCCAATATTTCAATGACTGCACCCAATTAACATTGCAATTGATATAAGCCACACCAGTTAGATCTAGTGCTTTCCTTTGGGAAAACTAATACAATTCTGGGTTGTATAAATAGCGGCATAGAATCAAAATCATGAGAAGTATTAGTATCACTTTATAAAACTCTAGGAAGACCATACCTGGAATACTGCAACCAATTTTGGTCACCCTACTACAAAGAAGATATTGAGGCTTTGGAAAAAAATTCAGAGAAGAGCAACTAAGATGACCAAAGGCCTAGAGACTAAAACCTATGAAGAACAGCTGCAGGATTTGGGTTTGGCTAGTCTAAAGAAATGAAGAATTAGGGGCGACATGATAGCAGTATTACAGTATTTGAGGGGGTGCCACAAAGAAGAAGGGATCAAATTATTCTACAAAGCATCAGAGGGTAGAACAAGAAACAATGGCTGGAAACTAACCAAAGAAAGAAGCAATCCGGAATTAAGGAGAAACTTCCTAACAGTGAGGCTAATTAACCAGGGGAACAGCTTGCCTTCAGAAGTTGTGGGTGCTCTGCTCCATCACTGGAGATTTTTAAGAAGAGGCTAGATAGTCACTTATACTACTGAAATAGTATAGGTTCTAATGCTTGAGCAGGGGGCTGTACTAGAAAACCTCCAAGGTCCTTCCAGCTCCTGTTCTATTCTGTTCTGTTCTGTTCTGTTCTGTTCTGTTCTGTTCTGTTCTATTCTATTCTATTCTATTCTATTCTATTCTATTCTATTCTATTCTATTCCATTCCATTCCATTCCCATTCCATTCTATTCCAAATATCTATCAGAGGAGGCAGAAGGCAGAGTGAAAACTCACTCTAAACTTGCATGTGATCATAATGTAATTTGTGTCTTACTACAGCAAACCTATCTTTCACTGAACAAAATTTCTGTTCCAGGAAAGCAATTCCTTAAATTGTTCGATTATAGCGATCAGTCTTCTGCAATGTACCGTTGATCATACACATTTTTAAATAGCACATCTTTCAACCAAACTGCATCTCCTACTCATCTTATGACATCAAAATAATATAATGCTGAACATTACAGATAACTAATGACTACATATAGATATGTAAAGGCTTGTGTAGTGGAGAAATTAAAGTACTTAATCTTCAGGGCCAGAAGAGAAGCAAAGAAATATATTAAGAAATAATATAAATGGAGGGATAGGGGTGAAGTTCATAAGCTGCCATGAGAAAAGTTCAAAAGATATCAGCAGTATAGTGAAGACAGACAGACAGATACTTGTAGAGTTGTTTAAACAGTTGGAATGTTCACATTTGCCTGGATTTCCCTTACAGTACTTTTGGTTCATACATGCAATTAGAACATAAGGTGTATCTGGAGAAATAGTACATGTAACAAAAGCTGAAATGATTTTTTCCAAGCTAACGCTTATCAGAAGCTAGAGATGTTTAGTATAAGCAAGAACGAAAAGAATATTCTTCAACATCTTGAAAATGACTTACATGAAAGAATAAAAGAAGTGCTCATAAAATTTGCAAATAAAACAAAGTTGGAGTATGTGGATTGCTAATGCCTTTAAAGATTCAAAATGTAACATTCTGCACTCAGGCAAGAAAAAGCAGAGACTTCCCATCATCATGATATTATACATCAATTGATGCAAAACTGCCTTGCTTTTTTTTTACTACCTGTAGCACATTGCTGGCTTATGTTTAATCTGTGATCTACCAAGAAAACAGGAACCTTCTAATAAGTACCTCTGCTAAGACAGGTAGCTGCTGAAACAGCCCACCAGGGTTTTCCTGCCTACATGCAGACTCTTATATTTCTCACCACTGAACAACATTTAGTTGGTAGGACCAGTGTTCAGGTCTATCAAATTCCTTTTGAAATAAGAATGAATTTCCTGATTGCAGGAGCTATTAAGCAGTGGAACAGCCTGCTGCCCGGGTTTTCCATTACTGGAAGCTTTCAAGGAAACATTAAACAACCAGTTGAGCCATGGTGGCACAGTGGTTAGAGTACAATACTGCAGGCTACTTCTGCTGATTGCTGGCTGCCTGCAATTTGGCAGTTCAAATCTCACCAGGCTCAAAGGTTGACTCAGCCTTCCATACTTCTGAGGTGGATAAAATGAGGATCCAAATTGTTGGGGACAATGTGCTGATTCTGTAAACCACTTACAGAGGGCTATAAAGCACTGTAAAGTGGTATATAAGTCTAAGTGCTATTACTGTTTGTCGACAATGGTATAGGGATTGCTGCCCTGGATAGGATTGGACTCCCTTCTTACCCATTCTAAATAAAGAGGTCTATAATCCAGCATGTATAGGGATTTACTTTTTATCTTTAAATGGATTAGCCTTAGCACATGAGCTGTTTAGTAAAGTTCTTGTTTTCCAGAGACTGCTCAGCATATTTTACAAACAGAAAAAAAAATATTTTTACGCATAGGATAGACATTTGAAAAAAAAATACAGGTTTTACCAGTAATGGACATAGGAGGATAATAGTAATTAAATGATGTCATTTGTTTTTTAGCACTATAATTTTTCTATAGTTACAACATTCAGCGGAAAGGTTAACAATGGAAAGAGAAAACTTTTTTTTTCAAAACTTCATCTCAAAATAAAAGGTTATAGTTCAAAATTTACGATGGTCAGAAAAAAAGAAACGATGAACACAAAATCTACCACCCTGCTAGCTTTTTGCATTAAAATTAATCTTCATAAATCTTTTCTTTTCAGAGATTATTATTATTGTTATTTTCTGCCCATCTCATGATTCAGGATCTGATGCATTGTATTTAGGGTTAGAATCTTTGAAAAGCACATATGGCCAGAGTATTGAATTTTTGTCAATCAGTATATAGAAAGGAACCACTTATCTATTTTATAACCCAATGAACAACATTTACACGTGGTGGTTGCTAAATTATGACTCTCAGACTGGTGAAACTGAACTATTTTAAGCTACCGTAAGAAAACAAGATATTTCCATCATTTTGGCTTGAAATCTGTATCCAGTTTTGGTTGCCAAAAAAGATGTGGAGACTCTAGAAAGAGTGCAGAGAAGAGCAACAAAGATAATCAGGGGACTAGAGGCTAAAACATATGAAGAACAGTTATATGTCTAGTTTGATGAAAAGAAGGATTAGGGGTGACATGATAGCAGCATTCCAATATCTCACTGGTTGCCACAAAGAAGAGGGAGTCAAGCTATTGTTCTGGTTTCAGGTGCTTTGGAGAAGAAGCAATGGATGGAAATTAATCAAGGATAGAACCAACTTAGAACTAAGGAGAAATTTCCTGACAGTTAGAACAATTAATAAGTGAAACAAGTTGCCTCCAGAAGAAGTTTTTAAGAAGAGATTGGGCAACCATTTGTCTGAAATGGTGTAAGGTTTCCTGCCTAAGAAGGGGGTTGGACTCTAAGACCTCCAAGGTCCCTTCCAACTCTGCTATTCTATTCTAAATTTGATCTTCATGCTACTGCTTCAGAGCCTATATGCACTGTGTCATAGTAGCCAAAATGATTGTTCCTTATTTATTTATTTATTTTTATTTTGATGTACAAGACTAGTCTCTCTTTCAACAAAATCAGGCATTTAGTCCCTAGTTGTACAAAGCTTGAATTAGCAAAATGTTTGCCAATCAGATATACTTTAATTTTCTTGAGAGGAGGATAACAAGTAATGCAGAAAATTGCTCAAGCTCTCCTACCACTGCTGCCATATTGAAAATATCTTAAAAGTTCATTATTTTATTTTGAATGCATTCATTAACAATTAATTATGCTGTTTATATAGCTTACAATATGCTTTGAAAGGGTTATTATTAAAGTTAAGAGACTTGATTTTTCCAATAAACAGATCTTAGGAATCCAATTTTCCTGCTTAATTAGGATTGCTGAATTTTGGTCAAGGCAACTAATGAAATTTGTTATGGATCATTTGGATTATTAATGAGATTGAAGAAAAATCTATCTAGAACAATCAGCTTTGTTTGAATTTTATGACAGGCAGATATATTAACATTTTTACATGATCAAGATATTTGAGATAAAATATCTATAAGACCAGTTGATTTCTTATGGTTTCTGGATCAGGATTATTTTAGATGGGAAGAAGGAAATGAAAAATAGAAGCAAACGGATAGGCGATTCTATTACAAATTCAAACCTAATTACCTTGCCTCTCCTGCGCAAGCTGATAGCTGCGTATATACAGAGTAATGAATGAGACCAGAGAGTACTAAAATGCCGAAAAGCCTCATTTAAAGCACCAGATGTGCTGTATATATACTTTTTTTAAAAAAATCAGAAATTTAGCAATGAAAGATATCACTGAATGGACTTAGCTGAGGTAGAGTACCCCCTTTTCACATATTTTAAATAAGTACATAAAACATGAGCATTGAAGAAAAAATGGATTTCATGTCTGCAATTATAGCAGTGTGTAGTCCCTGACCTTCTACTTTATTTTGCTGCACACATACACCTACAGGTTTGTGGCAGGATTAAATTTAGGTATCAGTCAAAACAGTAGGATAGGTCTATGTCCTACTTGAACAGATAACAGTTTTCTGTTTGAAGAGTTATCAAGGACAATTCCTAATTTACAGGCATCCATCCATTACAAGTGTCAGCCTATGGAGATGCTACAAGTCAAGAAACAGAGTTTATGTATACTTTATTGAGATAGGCTCCAGTATCAAATCTTGAAAGTCTAACTGTATTTTCCCTTCTCTTCCTCTTATAATCCTGAAAGTTAACATTGATTCAGTTTGAATTCCTTTGCGTGGTTTCTTCCTTTCCTGGATTTAAAGTGTGTTCTGTCACTGCAGTTTCTTCAAGGTCATGTATGTCACTCTTACAGAAATATACTTCATTACACATCTGATTTAAAACAAAGCAATATAAATAGGAGCAGAGTTCCTTATCAAAACTTGCCATCCAAACAAGACTGACAAATATAAGAAGAGATTGGATATTTTAAAGAAGATATTGGATATCTATTTGTCTGAAATGCTGTAGGGCAGTGATGGTGAACCTGTGGCATGTGTGCCAGAGATGGCACTTAGAGCCTTCTCTCTGGGCACACACACCATCACCAGCTGCTCTTCTGGGATCTGGCACACGCATGCACACAACAGAACCCAGAAGAGCAGCTGGCTGCCACAAACATGTGCACCGGACAGCTTCTTTCTTCCAGGTTCCGGCATTCTAGCATGCGTTTTCGGCACTCAGTGCCAAAAAGGTTAACCATCACTGGTATAGGGTTTCCTGCCTAAGCAGGGGCTGGATTAGAAGACCACCAAGGTCCCTTCCAAATTCTGTTATTCTACTCTATTCTAAAATTAGCTCTGTCTCTCTACCTGTAATATATACTTAATTCTTATTTACATTATTTGCAAATTTACTCTCAATTTGATACTTTTTCCTTTCTCCCTCGCTCCCTTCTTTGTCTCTCCATAAACCAATGCACATATATCCATATTGCATAGGCTTTTGTAGATTATTAAAGGGAAACAGAGCTGAATTTTGTAATTGCCTTGATAATGCCCAGCTAGTAATCACTAAATTATGCTTAAGATTTTTTTTTAATATTTTCTATCCACAAAGGTTTTCATTAGTGATGAAAAATGTAAGATAATTTGGATACCTTTTGATTTGGAGCATGATGATTTATATGTAGGCTGCAACATTTATTCACCTTGAGCTAGTCAGACTTGTTTGGTTCAGATGCTAATAGGATGGATAATGAATTCCCAGTTTAGTCCACTCCTGGCTTAGTCCATACAAAGTATGGATTAAACTAGGAAATGTTTTAAAAATCCCATAAACCAATAGCATATCTCTTACAGAACATTGTCATGAAATCTACACAAATGTCATCATCAAGTTTACAGCTCATCTAAAGGATACTTTTATTTTTAACTATATTTCAGACAGCAATCCTTTGTTAAGGTGAGAAGATATAAATGAGAAACCAATATGTCTGAACTCCATTACTGCCCCAAATCAGAGGCGGTATTCAGCCAGTTCTGGAGAACCGGTTGTGGAAATTTTGAGTAGTTCGAAGAACCAGCAAATAGGCTGGCTCCGCCCCTGCTGCCTCCCAGCTGCTCTCCTTTTGTTGCTCTGAACAGGAGAACGGAGCTGGAAAGCAGGCTAGTGGGGTGGGGAGGGAATTGAGATTTTGCAGTATCCTTCCCCTGCCACATCCACAGAACCTGTAGTAAAAAAAATCCCACCATTGCCCCAGATGATTTGCTTGGTACATTCCTTATGTCAGAGATTAGATGTCTGGATTGCAACTCTCAAAGAACTTTAGATCCAGGAGAATAGTTTTCAATTATATTAGATTAACAACCAATGATATCTAGACATTTGCAATCAATGTTGGCTATCATGTGATAATAATTACATCTTTTCCTCCTTGAGTGTGTTTGTTTTGAATTTGGAGTCATTAACAACTTCCTTTTCTTTTTGGACTAGCCAGGCTCTGAAATAATTTTGTGAGGCAATTGTGCTCATTCTAAGCAAAACAGCAAATACTATTTTACCAAATAGCTGTTCCAAAGTATTACTTTTCTTGTGGTTTATATTGCTACTGCTGCTTTTAATTGCTGAGGTACTTTCTGGTGCTTTCAATTCATTATTATTGCTATTGAAAAGTGTTTAGATGTTTATAAACCACCATGATTAACATGTGATGTAAAAGTCAGCAATAAATAAATAAGTGTATTCACATATAAGTAATAATACGTAAATTCCCATAGAATCTGCTGAAATCATTGGATTTGAGTGAGTTCACAAAGTCAGTTTCAGCCTTCAAACAATTTTTTTACCTTGATTGCTAACATTAGCAAGGGCAGTGAGTTTAAGCAGCAACATAATTGATTAACCTTTCAGTTTAATCCATAAAAGAAAAGCAGGGATTCCAGTAAATATGAATGGCTCTGTTTTCTGCTGCTACAAATTAATGAATCTCAGAAGCCTATAGAGCACATGAGGTTATTTATGGCCATAGCTAATTGGTCCACATGCCTTGATTAACTCAGTAATTGTCAGTCTGTGACTATGCGTAAATATGAAGTATAAATCAATCAAGAATGAGATATTTCTCATCTTCATGTAACATTTCCAGTTATTATTTTACAAACTGAATAAAACTTTAGAAGGTGGTAATTATATTCCCCCCCCTCATATGAAAAAAAAATTCTCTATTAGTTCTTTCTAATAATGTGTGTTTTACCTTTGGAGGCACAGCTTCTGTGACCAGCATCACCCAGTGTAATCTGTGAGAGTCAGTCTGCTCCCAGTAAAATGAGAGTAGAATGCAACCTATATATGACTGTACTGCTAAGAAGCATGAGTGTATACATATCCATCATGCTATTCCATTTCTGAAGAAGCAATATTATGAAAAACATTAAAAAAAAGAACTAGAAGTAATAAGCCAAAGAAAGTAAAGGTATGCGGTAAGAAAATTAATATAAAGTATAGTATATTAAATCCAGTATATACCAACACTTTTTATTATACTTCTCCATAATTTTTTCTTCTTGCAAATCATCTGCGCTTCCACCATGTCAATCCATAATTATTACATTTCATTTTGTTCTTTAAATTTCTCATCACCTTTTCAAGATCTTCGCAACTCCATCCAATCATGACTTCTTATGTCTTCCTCTTCCTGTCAGCTATTTACTTGTCATTCAGTCTCTCATACTTTTAGCATAACAATACCACTTTAATGTTTTGTTCTTAATGTATGTATTCAGTCCTTTGTATTCTTCATACATTCAGTCTTGACCTATCTTTTCTTGTTTCACTATATATACATTTCATAACTATCCTATCTCATCTTCACTTGATTTATCTTTATGTTTCTCCTCATAAACACAGGTCTCATTTCCATATAATATGTAATAAAGTGAGAAGATGCATGCTACAATATACAGCTATTTTTAGTTTTTTCAACAAACATTCATCCCTTGCAACAAATATTTTATCTACTATCTTTTTACCAAAATTTGCATATCTTAAAAGTTCCCCATTCATTTTTTTTTCATCTTTAGCTAACATTCTCCCAAGATATATTCTTGGTATATTCCCTAGTTTTCACAATTGCAATTATTTCATTATTTCAGTCTATTATTTTGGTGTAGTGCCAATGGTTTCACCAGAAGATTTGCAAGAAGAAATCAAATAGCGATGTGTACTTCTCTTCCTTAGGTGCATGGTACATAGAATTCTACATGATTTTATATTTTCATATATTCATATTTTTTACTCACTAAAAGGTCATACTTGAGCCATGCTTTATTTTGCCCTGATAAGGCATTTGTGTAAAGTAGGATGATCTTTCTCATTTTCAGTTCCAGTCACCTGGTACAAATAAGTACTCCTTAATCTTGATGATTTCATTCCTGGTAGAATTAGACAAAATATTTTAATCACAAGTTAAAGTGGACTTGTCTTCACTTAACACCAGTGAAATGAGACCATCAAAAGTAGATGTCATTAATGATGATTCAGTGTCTATGTAAGCCAGTGAGAAACTCCAACAAGTAGGAACTTTAATGTAGATGTTATGTGGAAGATGTTGCATATCTGCTGGCTTTGAAGGAGTTTATTCTCTTTAGGATTCCCTGACCAGCAGATGGGGCATACATTCTTTCTTTCTTTGTCTTTCTTATTAAGTATTCCTTGACTCCTTTCTACTGTACGTCTAATACTTTTTCAAAAAGGAGTCATACTTCCACTTTCTAAAATTTATTCTACTTCTTTTTCTTTCATGTCTGTTTTTCTCAGTGCCCTACTTGGCATTACTAAACAATGATCTATTCCAAGTTAAACATTCTCATCAGCCTTATATGCTTCACAAATTCTCTCAATATTCTATTATAAATGATCATTTTTGTGTTTTAGTTGTAAATATATTTTTGCCAGTGTAAAATATTTGTATTTAACCCCTGTATTTAACAGACTTTTTGCCTAAGCAAATATAATCAAACAGCCATTCTTAATCTTCATATAGACCAATAATAACTAAAACAATAAAAATATTAATTCATAATTTCTGATATGAATTTTTGCTATTTTATTCATAATTATCTATACCTTCACTTCTTGTTAGGAGTATAGAAATGCTGTTGGAAAAGGAATTAAATGACCATTGTAGACATCATCTAGATAGACAGGAGGGGGTGAGGAAAAATTGTCCTTTTTTTGGTATGAGGGGAAAAGGGTAATTTCTTTTAGGCCTTCAAGATTGTAGTTATAATAATAAAGTAGTTCATGTGGTGTCTTCAGAAATACATAATTCCTTGCATGTATTCACCAACTCGAACTATTTTCTGGCTAAACCTTAGGAAACACTGAATCAAGCTGTGGCAAGAATAATATAAGATACACCGACTGGAAACATTACATTCATTTAATTTACCTGTACTATGTCAAAAGCAAAGCAAATGCAGATGGTGCATGATGTAGTTCCCTAATATCTAGGGACAAATTATTTCTCCACAATGGGAGTTCATTTTCAGGCAAAACTGTGGTGTTAGGGAAAAAAAACCACCATTGCAACAAATTATCAAACATACAAATATTTTATGCACTATTTTGTTGGTTTGCTCATTCTGCGAGACTGGTTTTATATTTGCACAAACAAATCATTCCCATTTCATAGTCTTAAGTGGCTTACAATGCTTAAAATTCAGTATAAGAAATGAAATACATAAGCCAGCAGCTTAAAAACACACACACACCTTTTTAGTGAATGCAACATTCAGCAGTTGAATAGTTGAAGACTCCACAAAAGGAGGTTGAGATAATGAGAACAGCCCTGGGAGTGCAGGTTTCCCACCCTGGGATATACATTGAATAAACAAACATATATACAAAATAATGAATAGACCAAAGCAAAACTCCATTATTTAAGGCATATTGGAAGATCTATTATGAAACATTTATCTATATTTTCTGCTTTGTGTTTCTTTTTGTTGTGGTTGTTCCCCAGGCGACTCTTTTTTTAAAGAGATTAATGCAGACGCTGAACAATATCAAATTGCTTTCCAATGGCTAAGTAATTACAACAAATTTCAAACTAAATGTAAATAATGAACTGCTACTTTTTAATAAAGGAACATAGTTTCTTATAGGGTGCTTTTAATAAGACCTCATTTGTCTTACTTTGCAGCTGAAAGATAGAAGTGTCATTGATTCTCCTCATTGTTCCAATTACTATTTCTTCTCCACCCACCCGTCGTTACAAAAATCAACTAGAATTTCAATTCCTTTAAATAAATTGGCTACAGCAGGAAATATCTGTTAATATCTGAGGTTTGCACAGATACAGAAGCAGACAACTCACTTTCTGTATGATATATCTATTAATTTCATAGGTTTCTCTCATTTATCATTATTTATCTAACATGTGTTGACATGATAATATGGCCCATAGTCCATGAGTGGTAACATGAAAAATGTTTCCTTCTTTCATTACTACCACATGATCCTTCAATTCCTAAGAAGGGCAACTGATGTATGTGATGATGTTGGTTGCATATACTCCTGACAGTCACTTGATTAAAGCAGGATACAAATCAGAAGGAAGGAAGGAAGGAAGGAAGGAAGGAAGGAAGGAAGGAAGGAAGGAAGGAAATTGCTAGGCCCTCTATAATATGCAACAAGCCAATGAGCTTTGCCATGCTTTCCTTCTTTCTTATAAACATCAAGAAATCATACTACCTAAAGTTTTTGTTTTTTTACTGCACACCAAACATGGCTATATCCTTTGTGTTGTTGGCAAATGTTCTAAGGGTTTTGGTCAGTGGTGGGATTCAAATGTTTTTATACCGGTTCTGTGAGCATGGCTTCGTGGGCATGGTTTGGTAGGCATGGCAGAGGAAGGATACTGCAAAATCCCCATTTCCTCCTTATCAGCTGGGACTCAGGAGGCAGAGAATAGGTGGGGGCAGGGGCAGTCAGAGGTGGTATTTACCGGTTCTCCAAACTACTCAAAATTTCTGCTACTGGTTCTCCAGAACTGGTCAGAACCTCTGAATACCACCTCTGGTTTTGGTGGTTTTCTTTCCAGCCTGTCCCAATATTCACCCACATGAGAAGTTTTCTTCAATGTACAGACAGTGCTTTGGCTGTTGTATGCACTGCATTTTTGTTGTGGTTGATGATAATTATTCATTAAAATTGCAGCAATCTAGCTGACTTGGATAAGTGGCTAGATTGTGGCAAGAGTGCAAAATTGGGGTGTGGGTGGGGGGAGAAAGGGAAGGTGTTAGATCCATCTAGCCACTCTGTGGATCTGGCACAGTGAACTGCAGCTCATCAAAACTTATGTCTTTTACTTCAATTTGTTTACCCCCCAAAAAAGATGCTGTTAGATTTCTGATTTTTGCCATAATAGATCACATGGTTTTCTCTCATAAAAGTATACTAAGGAATTATGTGAACACCATAATCCATTTAATTTATTTTTATCACTATAAACCTTTACGTATTCTGACTTTTCAATATCCAGAATTCTAAGAGAAAATTCAATAAAACCAGAACTGTAGAAAAGTAAGGTGATGGGTAACCATCCGTGGTCCAACCTCAAAGTAACTAGTATAATTTAGGGTATCCCACTCTATGGAGCTAAAACAATATGTTGATACTGGGTACCCTTCTAATGGCTAGATTAGTGCTATTAGAAGGATACCCACTATCAAAATCACACATTTTTTGCACATCAGTTAAGTGCTTGCAGGATTAGGAAAACAAGGTCTGAGATGTACATCCAAACATGCAGTTTTCTGATGTTATGTACTTATTGTATTGGCATCATTAAACTTTGCTGTTTTTTTGTTCTGCATTGGATCAAAGTAATAGTGTTAGAGTTCCTTAGGGGTTCTGTTTTAAATATCAACATTCTCTCCACAAATAAGCCATGATTTCATCATTCACTGAAAGCCATTACTTTGTTTCCCCTTTTTCTGTCTCCAAGCAGGTATTAGTTAAGTCAGTCATTCCTTTGGAATGTAAATTTTTCTTATCCAGCTTCTCCTGACAATTCTTTCTTCCTCTGATTAAACTTGTAATGCTTTCTTCCTTGGTGTAATTGATAGCTCATTCCCTTTAAACACGACACTATTAAGTTTCTGCCAGACAAACTCCTACTGAGTGGAGGGAAATGCAGCTTGCTGTCTACATTTTCTACTCAAGCCTTATTATACATAGCTAACTGATTTTCAGCCTTCTTTTGAAAACTAAGAATTCTTTATTGTCAACATGCTTGATATGCTTCTGTTCAGGTTAGAAGTGGCATATGCTACATATATACTTTAGGTTTCAAATCCTCAACAACTTTGGGCTGATGGATATACTTGGAATTTTGAAAACATGTTGTTGGAATTCTAAGTAGCGGCTGTGCGTTTGTTTAATAATTCACAAAATAGCTGCCTTGAGAACATAACTAGTAATAAATCAAGTATTATATATTATAAATCAAATAAATCAAGTATCACTGATGTTCCACTTTCCTATAGGACACTTACTATAACCTTCATTTACTGTACTTTGCTATTTTTTCAGAGCCACACTTCCAATAACATTACTAAACTCAGTGACCTATTATTTTCTAGGAAAGTTTAAGAAACCTAATTTATTCCTGAAGTCATTTTTTGGAATTTATGATGATAGTGGAGATTGATGCCTTATTTTATAGCATCCCAGCATCCTATTTGTCTTAATGATTGTTTTTTGAGTGGGAAGTCAGTTGAAGCTTGGAAATTGATGGACAGGAAGAAAGCTATTTATGAGCAAACTGTGGCCTCCATATCTCATACAGAAGACCCTAGCCTTATATGATTATGTATTACACAAATCCGGTGCCTTGAGTTTGTGCCCTCTAGATGTATGAGGCTACACTTCTCACTTTCAAGCTAACATGGTCTTTAACAATTCAAAGGCATCAAGATGAACAACATTGTTGTAAAGAAAATTTATCCAGTAAAATTTATTCAGCCCTATAGATCTACCTGATTGCAACTATACTCATCTGAATTGTAGAGAGTTGTAATGGTGGATGTGATGAAAGATACAGCCCAGCATGCCAAGTTGGGGAAACTTAGCCAAACCACACTTCTCCAGTTCCTTTAAAAATTGGATTGACATTGATACAAGCTAAATAATCTATCTGATTATGCTTCCTAAATGTGATTAATTCCTTTACGTTTCTCTGTAAACCAGTCATATAACTTGACTGAACGGATTTATTGTGAACAGAATAACAAAGAGTTATTTTCTCAGTGGATATTGTGGAGATTTAAAAGTTACTTGCTGCAATTAAACAGTTATCTAGAATCTAATAACCTTCTTAATAAGATCAAGAATGCACTGCAGGATTGCATAATATTATGGCATTGGCATACAATAAACACTCATTAAATGGCAATATTTGCAAAGGAACTGCTGGAATTTGGCAACCTCACAAAGCGAATTTCCCAATTTTAATTGTTGATATTTCATCTAGGGTTGAACTACACTGGTTATGTTGTTCTTAGGACCTATTAACTTACATAGAAGCAAAATTTTAAGAAAAGGAATCAACTATTCTGCGGAAATAGGGAAAAATAAACTTAAATTTGCATAAAACCATAAAACAGCCCCAATACTTGCATATTGCCAAAATCAATAAAGACACCTCTGCTGTTTAGAATGAATAGTCAATCAGAGAATCCTCCCTGCTAATTAGTTACATGTTCATTAACGCCACTAATGAAAGAAAAACAAGGCTAATGAGTGTGAATTGTATTTATTTAGTCCATAATCCCTAGTCTCTATTTAAAAAACGCAAAACTGTTACTTTGCTTAAATAATTGAAGTAAAAATAAAACCGTTTGTACCAACTATTATGCTTTTTGATTATAAATATATTTGTATGTGTTTATGTTTTTTTTTAAAAAAAAATATGTTTAAGCAGTCTTTTCAAGTGCTCTTTTCCTTTTTTCTTCTTTTTGAATACATTTTAAATAGGAAACTGGTTCTGGATTCTGAACATACTAATGTGTCTGTGTGTCTGTGTACACATATTCTGAGATTTAAATAAGTCAGGGGGGATTATAATACAATGTAAAATACAGTGTGAACAGATAGCTCTTAAAAGGGTATTTTCTATGGGAATTCAAAGTGAAAGTTGCTCTGAATGAGTCTGCCAGGGAAACTCTTCTCCTGAGAAAATTGTTTTTTTTATTAACTTTTATATTATAATAGGTCAGAAGGAAACAAAACCTAGACATGCTGCAGAAATAGAAGCATACTGAGAGTTCCATTTAACAAGGAGAAATATAGTTTTAGGTTGAGCTTGACATGGCATTCAGATGCTGGCTGTAGGAACCAATTCATGCTATGTGAATGCTTATCCTAAATGGTGCCAGTGACACATTCCTTACATGAGAGCAAAACCCAGGACATTCTATGTGTAGCCCCTCTCTCCATTAACAGTGAGAAATGTATTCAACATTACCTTGGCCAGAAACACTGTTTATCACAGTACATTTTCTGTTTTATATGTCTTATAATGATTTTATTATTAAAGAGTAACAAAAAAGGAGAATAATTGTATTGAAGATTGACATGAGGTGCTCTATAAGCTTGCTCGTTTTCTTGCAGACACTTCATTACCCAGTTGGTAACATCATCAGTTCTCTCTCTCTCTCTCTCTCTCTCTCTCTCTCTCTCTCTCTCTCTCTCTCTCTCTCTCTCTCTCTCTCTCTCTCTCTCTCTCCCTCCCTCCCTCTCTCTCTCTCCCTCTCTCTCCCTCCCTCCCTCCCTCTCCCCCCCCTCTCTCTGTGTGTGTGTGTGTGTGTGTCACACACACAGAATAGAATAGAACAGAACAGAATAGAATGAATAGAATTCTTAATTGGCCAAGTGTGATTGGAATTTGTCTTTGGTGGATATGCTCTCAGTGTACATAAGAAGAATAAAATACATTCATTAAGAATAAATAGATGCAACACTCAGTGATAATCAATGTTACTAATAAGCTATCAAATTGTACTAGTAAACAAATAAAACATTTTGTTGAACAATTGAAAGATACAAGCAACATGGTTATAGTCATAAGTGGGAAGAGATAGATACTAGGTAGGAAGACAAGAATAATAGTAATAAAGTCTTAGTAAATTATTTGACAGTGTTGATCTATCATCTACCTATCATCCATCTATCTTCTATCTAACTATCAAGTATACAGTGCATTCAGAAAGTATTCAGTCCCTCTTCATTTTTATCAATTTTGTTGTGCTCCAGCCTGATTCTACAGTTGTTGGAATTCTAATCTACACTCCGTTACCCATAATGACATAATGACAAAGAAATGTCTGTACATTTATTAAATGAGAGAAAACAAAGTAATACTTGCTGAATGCACTGTACATATGGACTGATCATTGCAGACTAAGAGCTCTGCTGTGCCAAGGCTTTATATCAGTCCAGAATAAGCTTCTCAGCAATTTGATCAAATGATGTTCTAAACTGTGCAGCTATGGGAAGAGGTGAAGTTGTGGTTGAACTCTACAGAAAATGGAGACAGGTTGCCCAGGGGATTGGGAGACTGGGAGATTCGGGTTTCAGCAAATGGAAAAACACCTGCCCACATGCTCTGCAGAGTGGTATCTTTGTAAATGGAAACATTACTTTTCATTGATTTGAACGTACTATAGCTAAGCCAGAAATACTAATGGTAGGTGATATTATAGCTCAAGAGCTGATTTTTGAACAGTGCAAAGATGAATGTAAACAAGACTTGATTCTATCATCATGGCCCCATCTTAATTTTTTATTTGTAAAAAATAGGCACCCTTGAAAGTTTCCAACTGGCTGGCTGTTTTCTGTAAACCAACAAAAACACTAACAGCAGCAGCAGGAACAACACCTATACTGTTAGGTAAAACAATATTGCTTGAAATTAATGAAGCCTCAAAAGCTTCTAAAAAGATAGAAAAAAAAGAGTAAATTCTAGGTGTTTTCTTTCTTTTCACTTCTGAGCTTGCTACTTTTGTCCACAAAAATCACTTTTGCGTAAACATGCCTTGGCATACTGTGGAAATGGCTGTCACATTTAGTTAGTGGCAGATTTAGAGTTAATTGTTCTGGTCAGTTCTAACTCGTGTTGACTGTGTCCATTGAAGGAAATTGTTCAAGTGAAATAGCTAACTATTAGTTCACATCAATATAAAATAAGAGAAAAAAGTTACCACCACAACCCCAGTGTGTATTTGTGAACATCTATTTCACAAATTTGAAATGTTTATTGTTTTCTCCTTCCCAAAATTGGCCTTGTTGAAAGGAATTCTATGGGCATCCACTTCCTGTAGTTCTGAAATTTATTGAGGCAAGGATGTAAATTTCTAGTTCTGTACAAACTTGGAAAGATCTCCATATAAAACATGCTATGAACACAATACCTTTGTCATATGTAAAATATATATTTGAAACAAATGCTTAATTAAAAGAAAGACCTGATCTATATCTTAATTAATTTCGGTTGCAATTAGTCTATAGGTCTCAAATTATGGCTAAAATTTATCTATAGAATGTGAAATGGTAGTAAAGAACAATGTTTTTGAACATGTGCATACCACTACATTACATAAATGTAAACTGAAAATAGGTTATGGGTTTAAAACATTTTTTTTACAAACTAAATCAAAGTCCTAAAATGAACAGTTTAGGGCCTCATTTAACCATTACCAGTTACTGATTCACTGATTTTTATTTTTATTTTTAAGCACTGTATGGATTTTTAATTTTAAGAAATTACAGAAAAGACATTGAATAATATTGCATCTATCCAGTGAAGAAATGGTCAGTGGTGAGTATTTATTTTTGTCCTTTAACATGTACAATGCCATGGCAATCACAAGGGTACAAAGTCTTTATAAAAATGTTAATTCTTTTAATACTTCTTTGGAAAGCCTGTGTATATAAAAAGGTAGATACAATATAGGTAGGTGGGTGGGTAGTAGGTAGATAGGGATTAGGTTTGCTTTAATTGCTCATGTATGTATGTATGTATGTATGTATGTGTAATGTAATATATATATATATATATATATATATATATATATATATATATATATATATATATATATATATATATATATATATATATATATATATGGCATTGGCCATTCATATATATATAATCTAAAACAAAACTATCTAAAAGAAAGCATGAGTTAAATTCTAAAATGATAAATAAAACAAGTTTTTTTGCAACCAATTTTTCCTTATTTTTATTGCAGCAATATAGAATTTGTCCAGGTGATAAATGTCAGGCATCTGACTGACATAATTCCAAGATACATACATACAAAAAAAGAAAGAAATACAGAAAATGAAAAAAAATCACCACAGAAAACCCCCCATCCCATCAAGTAAATAAAAAGCTAGATACTACCACGTGAAAATTTATAGTATATAAGGAGTACACCACACTTTACCTTGCTATTAAGGTAAATAATAAAATCCAATCAAATTTGATACAATAAAAGTCACCTTGTGGTGAGATGAACAGCAAACAAATTTAATAAATAAACAAACAAATAAAATAGTCCCTGTTTCTAAAATCTTATTATTTTATTTGAATTTTTTTAAATGTTGCAGTTGAAGAGGCTTTACAAATCCACAACTGAGTTGTTACATTATCTAAAGTTTTCCTGTGTTACCTGATTGGGACTTATGAGAGAGTTGAAGTGAAATGCATCTGTAGGGCATCACATGGATGCTAGCCTTATGCACACCACTTATAAAATATGGGGCTGTGTTCTTTTGGCAACAGGAGCCATTCTGATCAGAAGTAGCCTTGGAATCCTTCTGGTATTTCTAGAGGAATAGAACAGGATGAATAATTAATGTGAGAAGTAGGTGACATTATGATCAAGCTGTAGTAAAGCATACTTAAGCCTTTTTTTTTTAAAGGGATGAATCAGTACATGCACATCTGAGTTTGTCGTGTTCTACTTAAAATAACAAATGGCAATTTTTCAAAAAATAACTTCTGAAATAAATAAAACTTTTATAAACTATTTATGTCTTGTAAGTTAATAATTCTTCCTAAATGGGAATTCTATCAGTTAAGACAGACGCCAACCATTTCCTGGTCATGGCTAAATTTTCCCCATTGTTTTTTACAAAGTATGGCATTAGCACAGCAGTTGTTCTAAAGCAGTCAAAAGCAATAATGTATGCTTTGATTTTTTTAAAAACAGAGCTACGTTGGGTTCACTAAACCTAGTATAAAATTTCAAATGGCGCAAGGTAGGATTCCCAATCAAAATTTAGAAAATATAACAGGAAGCAAAATGATGAAACTGCAAAACTTGCTAATTTCCATAATATCTGATTGAACTGGAAGGAATAACAACAAAAATTGTAAATGACTTGTCCCGTTTTCTTAGGTTCAAAAAGGTAATTTTAAGATACTCCATTTTAAATATTTTGAGCATGATTATATGCTGAGATTGCTATCAGTTTTCTACCAGTTTCAGTATTCATTAATTTCATCACAATTTAACTACATGTTAAAAAGCTACTTCAGATGTCACAATACTCATATTTTGTGATATTAGTTTATAACAATAATATTCATAGGAATACTTATAATAAGTATAATACTATATATATGTACTTCAATAATTTATAGCTCATATTGTAGTAACCACTTTGTTGTAAAAACTGAAATTTACAAAATAATTTCAAGAAAATCCATAGGTATTCATATAAGAAGAAAGGATAAGGTGATGAACTGTGTGTGTAAGAAATTATATTGATGATTGAAATACTTCAAATACTTCTATTGGTTCATATAGAAAGTCCAGTTGCTTCTTGAAAAAAGCACCTTTGGGACAACCATGGATGACTGAGAATCTCCATAGACATTCAAATGCAGAATTGGGTTGAGCTGTACCAAACAGTCTTCTAAAACTTGCTGGAAAGCTTGATGGAAAGAATGACTTGCTCACCATGGAGACTCTCCATGCCAAGTATTAGAAGGGGACACAGAAGATTCTTTCCTACTTAATTAACTCACCTGTGTTCCTCAGTTTGTTATATGCTGAGCTAAACCTTTTGAATATGTTCTTCATAATTCTTAAATTCATAATTCTTCATCATGTTTTTCTATCATATGCCTGACATATTAATTATTTTTAGAAAGCTATGGGCTAATAAATGAGCTCGTTCTTCATTTCAATCCTTCATTTTTCTTGTTTCCAACCCCCTGTGTAATGTTCATACTTGAACATGCTGAATTTCACTTTGAGTGAGAAAAATGCAAATTTTACCTTCGGCTATCATGAAACACAATGAATTGATGAAAAGGGTGGTTACCATAAAGTGGTAAATGCTAGTTTTTATCATGACAGCTGATTTAAATATTGAGCATACAAAACCAACATAAAATCAGTTGCACATTTGTTGTAACACATGCATGTGACCTGTAAATTCTTCCCTAGTGGAATGATGCACTGAATTTCCAGATTGTCAGTGAGGAAAATCATGATCATAATTCATTCGGCCACATTGGCTATCAAAGGCAACGTTATAACAGTACTAATTTGTTTCATAAAGTGAAAACATACAAAGCACCAAAGTATAGAATACTCTAGTAGTATATAGCTTAGTAATAACACATCTCTGTATCTGATTTAAAGAACAAATAGAGATTTCTTTACTTCTGAAAGAGAATTGTCTTTTATTAATCTAAATTTGGGCAGATTATTAGTACAGTAACAGAATATGGGCACCCACTGTGTCATCCTTCTGCCTACAGTTGAAAAGAAAACAACTTCTCTCACTCTTCTTTCCTCCTGCTCCTGCTCCTTCCTTCTCAGAATCAAAAGATTACACCTAGTGGCCTAATAAGGCTTTGGGAAAAGGGCTAGACACAATGAAGCCCCCAGATGGTTCTTCCTTAATGGTTCCATTATTAAGTTTTCTATTTTTAGCCAAATTCTCAGGTATCCTCTTTCTTGCAGTCCCCCCACACCAGCCAATTCTTTAGCTATTCAACATTTCTAACCACAAAAGAAGATGGCTTTGTGCTATGTTGCCATGGCAACTCCTGCTGTCACCCTACAAAAGTATGGAGCGGGGAGCAGAGAATCAGGAAGACGAGGAGGGAATAAAAAAATCAAAAGAATGATTTTCATCACATTTCATAGCCACACCTACTGTTCAATCATATGCAGATATCTTATGATGGAAAAAGTTAGAACAAAGGAAGAAATAGAGCAGAAACTGTTCATTATGCAAACAATCCTAAATTACTTTCTACAGTAACATTGAATCTTCCTTCCTTCCTTCCTTCCTTCCTTCCTTCCTTCCTTCCTTCCTTCCTTCTTTTCTTCCTTCCTTTTCTTCCTTCCTTCTTTCCTTCCTGATAGCTGATAAAGATGGCCAGTTACATCTCTCATTGTAGTAGAATCTTTCACTGCTTAAAAAGTAAAGTGATTGGATATGGTCATTCTTACACCAGATTTTCATATTTCATAAATTGTCAAATGGCTTATATATTTAAATATTTTAGGAAATATTGAAATCATGAACATTCATCATGCCACTATTATTAGAGTAGTGTTTTTCTCCTTTGTCAGGATTTAAAGTTATAACAAAATACAACATCTTTGTCTTCTAATTTTTTATCTATCTTTGAATTTTGCCAAATATGAAATCCAAAAAAGAACTTCATTTGTATTCCTACTATTTTCACCAGTGAAATAATGATTTAATTATTTATTCATTTATTACATTTTCATGCTGCCCATCTCCACTACAAGATGACTTTTGATAGCTGCATCTTAATCTTAATCTAGTTTAATTTTAATAGCTGTAAAATTTAATGTCTGTCCTTGTTGGCAACTACTAAGATTGTTGGCTGAGCAGGTACAAAGATAGCCAGAGAAATAATTCAAGCCAACAGGAGTGCTGATTTATCACTTATTTCGCAGGTGCTTAGAAGCAAAGGATTTGCAGCAGAAGGAAATAATAACAACAGCCAATAGCCAGACATCAACACACCAACCAATCAATGGGAAGACACACCCAACCAGGCACCACATAAAAAGCACATATTAAAGTAGAGAGAAGTTTCCTGAGGATGGGGCTCCAGAAGACTAAACCTCTGGTCCCAATAAATGACCCAGATTGGATTCTGCAACATTATCTTGGGATATGTATATTTGCCTTCACTTGTACAAAAATTCTCCTTTATTGATACTGCAATTTGATTTTGCCTCATTTCCTTATTTTACAAGATGTGCCAATTCTTGGAGAAGCAACCTCAGATTCATCCTCAATGTAAGTGGGGAAAGATGCTGATACACAACTTTGATCCTAAGTCACTAACCAATTGGAAATCACATTGTTAAAATCACATCCACAAATGTTAGAGTTAGTACAAATATATTTGTTAAGTAAGGGAGGGATGTATTAGTACTGATGATCTTTTATCTATATCAACTTATAACTAGTATTCTATATCCTGCAAAACTAGACAAAAATGTGTGTGTGAGAGAGGGGGGGGAGAGAATATTAATAGTGCCTAAAATAAAATCAATAATATTGTCCGGGTTCCTGCAAATTCTCTATGGTTGCCTCTTCTTCCATTAGCTAATGCATGAACTCAACTTGAAGCAATTCAAGGTTATAAGCATTTTCTTATTTTTTCTTTAAAGAGTTCACCTATGAAGATGCTGAAATTGTTTTCCCATATCTCGCATTGTAAGGTGAAACCACTTTAAATTGTTGGGATTAGCCAAATTGATGGCTTGATGCAACTCACATCCAATCTTTCAAGACTCTCTCAATTGTACAATTTTCATTTTTATACAACCAGGGCTTCCATAGTTTCATGACACGGTTTCTTAACATGAAAGCCTACCCATTTACGTTTAGATTCCACAAGTTTAGATTCCAAAGGTAGGAGCTCAATATTTCCTTAAAGTCTCAAAATTGTCTCAAAGCGCAAAATATCTCCTATTCAAAGTTTTTCCTTCCATGTGTCCCCTCTTCTGATTGCCTACCTTCTACATTCGTGGAAATGGGAAAATATAGAGATCTAATTCCTTCCTCTTTTAGAATAAAAGAAAAATACAGCATAACAATTGTATAACAATACATTTCTCAGTTCCAACAAAACTAATTTCAAGTATACATTATTGATCAATTATATTTTTCCAACTACTGTAAACACGGAGGATATTTACACCTGTATCAGATACTTACCAAAAGTTGTATTGATTCCAGAAAAATTTCCCAGTGTGGAAAAGGTAGCAAGAGAAGTAGCAGGTAAAAAACAGCAAATAAAATATCAGGGCATAGAATTAAGCAGTTCTTATGTATTACTGTATATACCCTTAAACACTTCACACATTTCTCTCCACTTATACTTTTTACTCGGAGCTTCTTTTCATCTATTTTATAGCAGTTGGATTACAATCAGCTGTTTTGCACCAATCATATCCTGAAATATTGTCATAGTTTAGATCACACTTTGAGCTTTTAGCTATTTAGCTATTTTTGGCCAGTCTTTGATCCGTGGAAATTTATGTCTTGATTCTTAGCATTTTATCCATCATTCTTATACTGATCCTCTGGTCTTTGGCACCTCTTTATTTCAATCTACCTTAGCCTGCTCTTACATTTCCATACACTTATTTTTTTCCATACACCTAATGTATATATTCCATTAGACTAATTATCCTAATTTAGTTAATTGAGCTAATTATCTTTTGTGGGGAGGATGGGGGGTTATTTTGCCTTTGAATCAGTTTTTCCCTGCTGTTGGCCACCTGAACTAGTCCCTACAGTTTTCTTGGCAAAGGTTCTCAGAAATGGCTTGTCATTGCCTCTTTCCTAGGGCTGAAATAAAATGACTGGCCCAGGACCATCAGTTTACTTTGTGCCTAAACTGGAACTCACACTTTCCTAGTTTCTAGCTTGATGCAGAACCACTACACCAAACTGGCTCCCTATTATCTGTCATGATCACTAGAAAGGATCATTTGCTGGTAGGCCTGCAAAAAAGTTACTTTTGGTTCAAACATAAAATCTGTTTGGTTCATCTACGCTTAGATTCTGCATATTCAAAGTAACCTTCTAACATGCCCCAATGGCTGTAAAAGTGAAAACCACCATAAGCCATGGAATAAAAACATGAGTGTGCATTCAATCAATTCAAAAAAAATTCGCCTGTTTATCCCCCTCCACTTGTCTGATGCTAATAATATACCACAAATGGTCAGAGAATTTTTAAAAAACTCTTGGGGGATTGCTGAAAGTACAGAGACACGTGTAAGATGTGTGACTTTATGGCATGATCTTATATTGTTTCTCTCTGTTTGCTTTCATTTTTGCTTGTTTCTGAATAATTGATTCTTCTTATTCACTGAACTTGAATTTCTTTTCCGGAGCATTAAAACACATATTCTTTGACAGATCTGAATGATCTGAATGGTTTCTGCCAACTTTATTTATCCAGTAATAATAAATGGGTGAGGTGCACAAGTAACTATCACTGCCCTCTGTATGCAGAGTACCAGTGGAGAATATTGTTACATGCAAATGTTCCCAAGATTTATACAATCTTGTTAGGGAAAAAGTATGGAGCTTGCTTTCAAGCTAATGTGGTATTAACTAACTGTTTAATTACATTTCATAGTTTAGTTTAACGAACAAATTAGAACATGTGTTGTATTTTGTTTGTGTTCATTTGTGATTCTGTTCTTATCAAATCTAACTTTAAAGCAGTGATATAGGGAATAATAATAAACAGCTTCACATCTGTTATTTTAAGGCTGTTGCTGCCACTTTATCATTTAGATTACATTTATATTTTTAGGTCTTTTAAATGTTGCATTTATTGTTTTTATAAATAACTCAAGACAGCAAACATACCTAATACTCCTTTCTCCTATTTTACCCACAACCAGAGGTGGGTATCACATAATGTAATAACCAGTTTGCCCAGCATTGGAAATGTGAGTGTTTGTGTGCGTGCACTTGTTTCGCTTGCATGCATGTCATCCATGCATGTGCACGGCCTTTCACATATACACATGGCTCTGAAAACACAGCGATATAAGATGAAATAGCACCGGGGTGGTGGGTGGGCCCACCTGCTGGTTGGAACTACCAGTTCACCCGAACTGGTCCAAACTGACAGCCGCCCATCACTGTCCATAACCACCTTATTGTGTCTGGCATGGGGCCACCTAGCTGGCTTTATGCCTAAGGTAGGACTAGAATTCACAGTCTCCTGGTTGCTTTCCTCAGGTGGCAAGAATACTATACTTGACCATCAATTCTAGCCAGCAACTTTTCAAACACTGTGCTAGCAGAGAATTGAGGAGCAATAGCTGGATGCATTTGAAGAGGATCTATTTTTAAATGCTGTTTTACATGTTAATTTTAAGCTAGCTACTAAATTTCTTGGGTATTTGGTTATATCTCATATTTATATAGATGCCCAACTCACAGATTTGTGGTTCTCATGAATTCAGCAATTCCTGGAAATCCAAAGCCCATTGGCTCAACCATTTTTAAGGGACTTCATGAAGGATATCAAGGATTGGGCCAATTTCACTTTATGCCATGGGGTGGGTGTGGGTCGGAAATGATGTTCCATAGGGTGGGTAGTATGCTGTTCTTATTTGTTGCCAATGATAAGCCATTACCTGTAGTCCCTGAATTCCACATTTGTAGCTTCTCAGCATTTTGAGTTCATGACACCAGAACTCAAAAATAAAAGGCTGAATTCTGGCAATGTAAACTTGAGCTATTTTACAAAGTTAAATGGGATGCCTTCTGCTCCCATCTCCATCTTCAAAGCAACCCCAAAGCAGACAGGAAATAACAAACATAATTGACCAAGGATCTTCAAATAATATCACAACATCACTAAATAGCCTACTCAGCCTTTCCAGGTAAACCAGCCATGAAATATGACCAGAACACATCATTCTATTTACTGTAAGGTAAAGTCACCCCTATTCAAACTCATCCCACCTTCTGAGTTCCCAAAACAAATAGATTGAGGCTGTGAGAACAAAATGTAGTTGTGTAGCTCCCCTTGTCTGCTGATCACTCCCTGTGATCACATGAGGTGTCCTGTAAATCAAAAGTGCACAGTAAGTATACATGTCCATTATGTAATAACTACCCTCTCTTCCCTGTGAAAGGTGCAACAGTACCTTGATGAGCTCCCTAGAGGTCATTCATATGGCCCTAATCCAATCAAATACATCAACAGTGTGTCTACCTGCTCCAGATTTTAATGTTGGCCTGATCTATAATAGGATTCAAAGTTGCATGGCTGAAGTAACAGAACTGGGAGGGGTGACTGGAGAACCTCAAACACCAAACTTATATGAAAGGGGATCTGGACATTTGCTCTCAGAACCTGGGACATATAAGATATGATAACTTGGCATCCATCAAGGTAAGTTCCACATACCATTATGTTTTCCATGTCTTTTTCCCCCAGGTTTTATTGTGATAAAATGCCCAATAAAAACATTTTAATTCAATTTTAGTTATTAATTAAATCACTGTAGAAGATTGGGCACTTTGACAAACACATGTAATATCAGCACAGTTCACTTCTATTTTTACATTCTTATTCCACCTTTTTCATGTATAGTACAAGGTGAACATACAAATATTCCTTCCATGTCCTATTTTCTCCACAATGACAATCCTATGAAGTAAGTTGGGCTGAGGGGGGGGGAGGGAGGAAAAGTCATCCAGCTGATTTTTCATGCCTAAAGTGAAGGTAAACCAATCTCCTGGTTTCTAGACCATCACCTTAACCACTACACAAAACTGCCTCTCATTTTCAATTTTCTTGCTCATATATACCTTTTTTTAAAAAAAGAATCATTCACTGTTCAAGGAATACGTAGAAACTATTCAGGTTAATTTGGGATTTCATGCCATTTGTGAATTCTTATGGCACCATTTCCAATTTTAATGATACTCTAAATATACAGACACAAATAGCTCTGGTAAGTCAGTTTTGTGCATATAAGCAGGGAATACAGGAAAGATTTGGCCTAGTAATTAACATTTTCAAGCACTCCTGTTTTAAAGTCCTAAATTTAATTCCTAACATGATTATCTGTGGCACAGGGTCCTATCTATTGTCATTTAACCTACTTTAATGCCTTTCACTTTTATGAATGAAATGTATTTGGCAAATTGATTCTTTTATTGTCATTTTAGATTTCAGATATCATGGTGATAAGTGCTGTGTTAATTCCTGGAAGGAGAAAAATGAAAAGGCAGAATAAATTAATGGGTATCTAGATAGCTATTGAAGCTGATGCATACACCAAAAGTCTGCTTTGAGCCAAGGAGAAAGAGACAGGCCAATTTGTTGTGTGGGGCAGGGAAAAGGAATAGATGTAGATGGAAACAATAACCTTGAAGATTAAGAATAGAGGAAGATAGGTGTTACACTGGGTGCTGAAAGTGGCATTTAAGGAAGCTAGAGAATGAAATATTGCTGAATCACATTTTATAATAGTCTCATATAGCATTGTCTTCTATTTCTAATCCTCTTTAATTTCTTGAATTTTGCTGCCTTTGTTTTTCTGCTTGTCAAATGTTTTCCCAAAAAATAAAATAAAAGAAGACTAGATGTCCTTTGTGCTCCCATTCAATCTTTTTAAGGAGCCATGGACAGTGTGAAAGTTAATTGTTACTAACATTTTAGCATAACATTTGTGATAGATACCATGTTGTTCCTTGTTTTCTTAACAATCTTTTAAGATGCTTAGGCTTTTTTCAGCTATTACACTGATATTGTGTTTATATAAGTATTTGGGTCTATGGAGTGTCTAATGAAAGCTTCAGAATTAGACTAGGAGAATAAAGTAATAATTTTCACTCATTTGGATAAAAAACATCAAGAACCACTAATAAACAGTTCTTTATAGCAGCATAAAGTAAAAGCAGTGCTATCAGGAAGTAGGACAAGCATCTGTTTTAACTTGTCTTCTCCCAGCATTCAAACATGTTCCTAATCTTAGCATCATTTTTTTAAAGGACAATGAAGAAGGAACATTCATTATATATTAGCAAATTTTTTACTGAAACTTACAGAAACAGGCCTAAAACATACTGATTAGGGATGTGCTAAATTTTTGCCTCCTTGATGCATATTGTTGGTACCATCAAATCTATATCTTTAGAAAGGGCACCTCAACCTTCTGAAGGCAGAGTAGGAGGTATAAAATATTATAATATGCTCTTTTAATATCAGATATGCTTTGTATTAACTGCAAACTTTGTTTGGTGGGCCTCTGCAGTATTGAAACATTGAACATCATACTATTTCTTCCTTTTCTTACTCTGACATTTTAAAAGAGGAACCATTTGCATTGTGGTCCACAGAAGGTTGCTCTTAGCATATGCAGAATCCAGCTGCCAGACTTTGACATTTCAATTTTGCTGAAGAGAATCGTAAGGGTCTGCTGTGCCTAAATCCCTGCAAGCCCCACCTGTTGAATTTGAGTTGCCTTCTCTGCAGGTCTCCATCAGTTGTGATTTGTGCCTTACTCAAAGCCAACCTCCTGATGGGAAAACATATTTGAAAGTTCTTCCCTTTTTCTGGTTTGCTCCCAACTTTGGGAAATGCTGTGTAGATGAACAAGAGGCTGAAAACAAATCAAATGCTTAGCTAAAAACTTTATAATGGTGAAAACATAAAGAAATAGGAATAGATTTTTAGAACTAGTCAATAACTTGTTATATTTATTTCCCTACACATAGTATTTTCATTCCTGAGTCTGGATGACACATTTTACAATTATAAAGGACAATATCTATACAAAATGGCATTGATATCTTTCCCAGGATACACACACACACACACACACACACACACACACACACACCATATATATTCTTGAAGTGATGTATCTCATTTTCTAATCCAGTTAGGAACTCCAGAAAATTTTAATGGTTAAAGAAAACAAAATCAGGCAATCTTTACCTATATTTCTAACATTTCATCAATGAAAAAACAACTTTAGAAACAACCAGTTTGCCTAAACCAAGTATTATCTAAAACATGCCTGAGGAATAGTTCATTATCCAAAAATAAATAAATAGATTCAAGCAAACTTTCATTTGGTATTATTGTTATTAATGTTAATATGCCTTTTCCCATTACTAAGCTAATAAACAAATATTTTCAATTTTCAATATTTGCTTATTTGGTACCAAATAAATCAGTCTCTTGAGAAACAATATTCTGCAATTCTTGCCTAGAAACAAAATATACTAAAACTCTCCAGATTTTGAGAAGTATCTATAAAATAAAGAGCTGTGGACTTGTTGTATTCGGGTCTTTTCCCATGTAAGATTGAGATTGTCTTGGCAATGTTTCGGCGAGGTCTCACTCGCCATCCTCAGGCTCACTCAGCCAAAAACACAAGCCTGAGGATGGCGAGTGAGTCCTCGCCGAAACATTGCCAAGACAATCTCAATCTTACAAGGGAAAAGACCCGAATACAACAAGACCAGCGTGTGTATGTATGTGTGTGTGTGTGTGTGTGTGTGTGTGTGTGTGTGTGTGTGTGTGTATATATATATATATAACAACATTAAACAACCTGCATCTGTGTGCAACATCATTCTCTACACATAGCCCCATTATTATCAAACTTGACTCAAACTTGACTCAGCTCTCATCCATCCAGAAAATAAACACTGGCAGTAAATTGAGATGTATGAATCACTAAAAAATCTTGTTTGTACTTTCAACATTAGTAGGACAATGTTCTAATCTGCTACTTGCTTGATTTCCCTACAAATTAAAGAGAAGCAGAGAAATCTCATTAACTGTTTATATTGACTAAAACTCCTAACATATGGAGACTGGAGCCTTTTTAGATACTTTCCAAATTTGCATAACCATAATTGTTAATGTAAGTTGCTTATTTCAGGTTTTATTACAGTATTTTAAACAAATTTCTCTGATGCACCATCCTAATGGCTCATTTTTCAAACAAAATGTCTGATATTTGTATTCATTTTTTCCTCAGTACTAAGCAAGAAAATAGAAAACATATACACTTTATTTGATGCTAGTGTTTATCCCATTGTGAAGGCCAGCAGGAGAGAAATGCTTTCATTTTCTTTCCATGGAATTTGTGAAAAAATTATTTTGTATTCCTACCCAAGATGCTCTATGATATAAAGCAGACAAAATGACTCTAGCAATGAAGATTCAGTAATAAACTTTACATTTCAGAACCAATAATAGCTAATACCAGTGAGCAAATTATCTGCTTGAAGTCCCCAGAGATTGTCAGTATAAAATATTTACAATTTCCTTTGAAAAGGAATAATAGTATTTTACCTGCATATACTAATGGGATTTGTGTAGTATGGTATGCCTGGATTTTGAATTCTAGCAAGTGAGGCTCCCAGTGAACAATTAATATATAAGCCAGCAGGAGTGATTTCAGCTGACTCTGAAGTAGGCTTCACTGGTCATACATAAATGTTATCAATAAATCTCTTCAATCAATTTATATCTTAAATACTAATTTTTGGAACTCCCTAACAATTATCCTATTTTACCGGTTTTTAATATTTTTTTGTTAAAATCAATACTCAATAATAACATGGTCAGCAATGAATTACATCATTATGGTCATTTAACCTCATTCTGTGATGTGTGACATTGCAGAACTAAGATGAATCAACAAGGGACTGTTCCAGAAATAATTGTCCCACTGCAGGTAAGGTAGCCAATTTTTATTAGGTAGCAAATTAAAGAAGGAGGAAAATGAGCTGTTGGAAGAAGGCTAGTAGTTTGGAATGGATGTGCAGAAGTGTAACTTGACTGTGGATTTTTGGAGTCTACAGATCCAGTGATTTACCACTGTTAATCTTAACTGGTAATAAGTCCCCTTTCCCAAAGACAGGGTGCAATCAGAAGGTTCTTCATGGACTTCTGGTTTCTGTTCAAAAAGCTTGTGGTAGCCATGCTGATAAGAGTTTTTGCAGAAGTAGAACTTATATGTCAATTGAAGCCATTCCTGAATCAAGAGGTGTTGTTTATGGTTACTCATGCCTTAGGAACTCTCAATTGTGCTGTTACAAAAAGCTGTATACAAGGGCTGTCTTTGAAGAGCATTCAGAAGCAGGTCCAGAAGCTGGTTGAGTTTGAGGTATACCTCAATAAATCCATGTGACACAACTGTAACATGAGCTGAACTGGCTCCCATCAGCCTTCTGTGTAAATTAGGGTGTTGGTTGTCACCCAGTTGTACATATCATGGAAGATTATTTGTGAGACTGCCTTTCCCCAATGATTTTTGCCCACCCCACCAAAACTGGCCAAGGGAGCAAGCTCCATCAATAAAACAATATTACTAGTGCAGTAATGGTTAACCTTGTTGACACTGAGTGCCAAAACTGGAACATGCATGTGTGTGCATGCATGCATGCCAGAGCACTGGAACCCAGAAGAAAACAGCTGGCCAGTGGGCATATGTGCACTGGAACCTGGAAGAGAGCAGCTGGCCAGTGCGCATGCCCATGAGGCAATGCAGAAGAACAGCTGCTGACAGTGCACATGTTCACAGAGAGGGCTCTGTGTGCCACTTCTGGCATGCATGCCCTAGGTTTGCCATCATGCATCTAATGTGTTCATGGAAATTCAATTTCTCTGTAATGGGACGTGTTCAGGGGAAATACAGGGGGAATATGTCCCTGCAATGCAGATGGCTCCTACTCTATTGCCCTTTGCAAGGTCAAGCTGATCTGTCTCTGTAGCATTGGGGACAGAACATTAATTTGGGAGCTCCAGCATCTGTCTAATGGGTTATAGTTTTACTGAGCCTTGATACAGTTTCAGTTGATTTTAATATTTTTTTTTTTGTTTGACATCCTGTTTCAGAAATAAATGGGCAGCCATATACAGTAAATTGGATGAATAAATAAAATACATTGGGGCTAGGATTAGAGACACACAGGGTATCAGCCATAAAAGCTAACTGGGTGGTTCTGAGGCAGCCGCTGTCTGCTCAATTATGAGGTGGTTACTGGAGGAGAATGGAAGGCTAAATACTATATGTACTGCTATAGCTCTCAGAAGAAAAGCAGCATACAAATCTAACAAATAAGGACTGTTGCTGTGTTTTCTGGATGGAGATGTGTTCAAGTTACACCTTTTCTTGATCATCACAGCCTACAATTGCTCTCTGGCCAAAAGAAAAACCACAGAGGCATTGCTAAAGCAATTTCCCTGCTTCACAGACCTTTGGAAACATTCAAAGGAAGGAATGTACTCCAGTTCTTTGATATAGCAACAAGGAAGGAGCAGATCCTAATGATTTTATGGTGGAAGTCTCATCAAAGCATCTTGTTACAGTTTACTGATTTGCAAGGGGTTTGAAGACATCCCAAGAGGCTTGCAAGTTACTTAGAAGTGTCTCAAAATGTAATGGACAAATACACTGAATACAACAGGAAGAGCTTAATTTGACTGCCAAACAATGCACTTTCAGTGACTGTTCCTATTTGTTAATGTGTCACATTGCAGCTATGAATTTGAAATTAATTCCAAAATTGTTTTGATCACAAAGAAAGCAGTGTCTTTTAAAAACCTCCCACATTCAGATCAGCACCCTTATCCCCCTTTGTTAGTTTGCTCAATATTTAATAGCCATAAGATATTTGGGAGGTTTCACAAGGTTAAGGAAAGTGATATATTTAATTCAATTTTTGTCAGGGTATCCAAGATCCTGACAATTCCTTCTTCTGAATCATAGTTTTACAACTGGCTGCCATAAACCAAATTAGTCATAGCTTCTTTTATTTGTGGAAATTTCATGAGAACAATTGAGTAAATTTGATTTTTTATGGAGTGGGGGAAGAAGCCTTAAAAACATCTTGGCATCTTCTGCATCAGAATCTGGTTCCATAATTCTTTAACAGGCTAATTGAACAGCTTACTCAAGTAAAATGTTTTCACTAAAATTATAATATATTTGGGCAGGTATGGTTGATTGACATTTGCACTGATTCCTATATGAAGAATTGTTATTTCCATTCATTATCATTAGCTGATGCTTACTAGTACTACAAATCCCAAGAATAACAGGAAAACAATGTTTCCGTATCTATTTGGGAATTAAAAAAAATAAACATGCAGGTTGTAAATTTGAAGGAAAAGGAGTTACCTATGATTTTAAGGGCATTGTTTTACTCTACACTAGTCTTCAAAGGAGACCTCTGTACTTCAGCTGAAAAAAAAGAGAGAAATCATGAGATCCTTTTTCTTTTTCCTTCCTCACCCCCTTTTTCTTCTTTGCCATGCCTTTTTAGCTGGATATCAAGCACTGCCTGGCTTTTATTATTCTGAAAATAGCTTTCAGAACTGTGCAGGCTAGAAAGTGGCACAGATGCTATAAACAAAGCTACATGTTCATTACCAGTTGATAGCGTTGAATAATATCTTGCTTGTGTGAATGAAAGGCCTGTAGCTCCGTGCTGAGCTAGGTGCACCAACTGCTTGACTTCAGATGAACCAGATTGCTCTGTTCTTTTTCATTCAGAAGAATTATGTTCTTGCAGAAGACAATCTTATAGTGCCACACTTTAAAAGCTAAAGGGACAAATGTAGCTGTCACTTTCTAATCCACTGTACTTTCAGACATAATCAATTGTACACACAAATAAAATGGAATCAAGGAAAAAAGCACATTCTAAAATGCCTCTTTGTGTTCTGCCTCTTTTTTTTGGTCTGCAAAGTGAAGCCCAGAGTACACCTCCAGCTTGTCTGAGACATATTTCCATGGAAGAGCTGCTTGTGACAGTATCCAGACGTCCTTGTAGAGATAGCTCCAGGTCTTTTATTCTCAGAGACACAGTGTGACTCTAATGTGACCTCTTCAATATCCTTTGGGAGCATATGGGATTATTTCTTCCCGTCATTCAGCTTCTTCCTTGAATGAAAGAATATTATCTCAGACAGGAAGTTATGATTTCAGCCCAAGGGCTAAATTTAGAAAACCTAGTTAGTGATTTGAGATCGATCCATTTGATACTATGTATGTATGTATACATGTATGAAATTTATTGCTGCCCATCTGGTCACAAGTTGACTCTGGATCACTTACAACATTAAATGAGATAACACTATAATAATAAGAATATAAAATTATGATCAAAAGAATGCAAAATGAAATGGAAGGGAAGGAAGCAAGATGCATATGGGGGAAGAGGTTGGATCTACTATTAGTCCATTAACCATCACCAATATGGTGGTTCCCCTGAGGACCCCAGGCCAACTGACAAAGCAAATCTTCAGGCTTTTGTGGAAGGTCAGGAGAGGAGGACTCAATCTTACCTTAGGAGGCAAGATGTTCCAAAAGGCAGAGGCCATGGCAGAGAAAGCTCTTCTCCTGGACCCTGTCAGCCAGAATTCCTTGATTGACAGAATCCACAGAATGTTTTCTGCTGGCACGAGGAAGTGAAGATTTCCTCAAGCAACCTGGACCCAGGCTATGGTGGGCTTTATAAGTTATTATCATCCACTCCTTGAATTATACCTTGAAGCAGACTGGTAGCCAATGCAACTCGCAAAACAATGGTGTAAAATGGGTCACTCTAGGGGTCCAAAAATTGCCCATGCTACTGCTGCAGGCATCATCAACTGAAGCCTCTGAATGCTCTTCAAGGATAACCCTATGTAGATTGCACTGCAGTAGTTCAAGGGTGAGGTAACTAGAGTTTGAATGGCTGAGTGCAGGAATTCCTGATCCAAGAAAAGCCACAACTGATGCACAATCTGGAGTTGAGTGAAGAGTCTCTTAGACATGATTGACACATGTTCTTCAAGAAGGTAGTTGTGAGTCCAGGAGAATCCCAAGTTACTAACTGGGTCTGTTTGGGGTGATGCCAACCCATCCAGACCTAGAGATGTGAAAGTCCTGGATTTTGAAGCTCTGTGCACCAGTGTCATTTGGTCTTTCCAGCCTGTTGTCCCTCATCCAGCCCACACAGCTTCCAAGTACAGCAAAAGGGCAAAGTGACGTATATATGTAGTTTCTGGTTTTAATTTCATTAAAATGTTTCCTTTATTCATTCAAAGTGGACCTTATTCAGTTATTAACCATCATGATAATGAGGCAAATGTTTGTCAATTGAATGATTATTACAGTCAAAGACAAGTACAATTAAAAATACTTAAGGAGTAACTACTGGTAGTTAAAATTTTTAGAATACAACAATAACAAATAAAATCTATGTTAAAATAATAATTTGCCATCCTGCCAGTTGCACATAAACAAGAACACATCCCAAGCAAGAGTTGGCGCATCTTTTCAGCACCAAGTGCCAAAACAGACATGTGTGTGCGTGTGTGCGTATGCTGGAAACTGGAAGAGCAGCCATCCGATGCGCATGCGTGTGCCGAAAAGATGATTTCCAGTTTCTGGTGCACATGTACTTGCAATGAGTAGTTGGCCAATGTGCATGCGTGTGCTGGAAACTGGAAGGTCATCTTTGCTGATGATGTAAATGTAATTAATTGTTTGTCAATTGTTACAATTAATTATGGCATAAAATTTCAATAGTTTTTGTCAATGAAATAACCATTTTCTAAATCCCAAAGGTTTTTTTTTTTAAAAAAATGTAAATATTAATTAAGATATGTCTGCATGTTCTTTAAATCTTTCTAAAACAATTCAAGATTCTAAAATAAAATAAGACCAAAAAGATATGGTCAGATTAGACCAGATAAGTACAGAAATATCAGATTAACCAAAAACCTGAGTGTATGTCTTAAATTGTCACCAGAAAATTATAAACCATCTCTAAACTGTAAGTAAGCAGGGAAGGACTTCCACAATCAAGATACTTGTGTAAACAATGTCTTCTCTTGGATTACTATCTTTAGTAGATTATAACTGATGTGAAATACATGTGAGAGAAGGTACTCTGTTGGGGATTACATTGTAAAGCAGGGATGTCAAACTCAGGTCCTGCAGGATGGATGTGTCACGTGCTGGCCACGCCCATGCCCAGGTTATGGAAGGGAAAAAAAGTTGTGATACATCACGTGATGACTTCGTGACAAAGTGAGTTTGACACCCCTGTTGTAAAGGAACAAGGTCCATTGAGGAATATATCACATATTTTAAATATATAAATTATGAACAATGCAATTAGCTAATGAATAAATATGTACTTCTGCAAACTTTGTGTTCTACAAAACAGCTTTGAGAATCCACAGTGCACCAAAGCAAGCCCTTTGCATGCTGATGGCCTGCTGTTTATACTATTGACTAGCAAAGGAATAAAAAGAGCATTTTAATTAGCACCCAGAGAACCTCATTATTTTGGAGGTCAAACTGGCACCTGGATTTTGCTTCAAAGTAAATTTATTCTGATAATAAATGAATTCTTCAGCCAAGAGAGAATATTGGTTTGCTTTCTGAAAGTTTACTACCCATGGCCTAAATGAAAAAGCCCCATGGGAATAATTTTTGGGCAGAAGTTGTCAAAAGGGGAAAGATCTTCTCTTTATCTACAGTTCTATGAATTGAACTTTTGTGCGTTCTCCTTAGCCCCACAAGTTACTATTTGATTTCCAGTGATTTGATTTCCAATCTGGCTGGGAAATTCTGGGAATTGATCATTATGCATCATCAAATTGCCAAGTTTGAGAAACACTGACAAGCAAAGCTATGTCAACACAAATGTCTGGCACATACCTCACAACTTGAAAATTATGGCTAAGCCTGTTGCCATTACTTTTATGAGAAATACAGATTGCATAGGGCATGTACATATTTTCCTACTAAAAAAAGATGTAGGTGGGAAAAGAAATAATTGTCCCATTAACTGTTAAAAAATATGCTATTACATAAACTAAATAATGGAAGTTCAAATTTGGAGACAAAGCGCTGCACTGGTCTGATAGCATTGCAGGAGCCATGAGAATATATGCAGCATTAATGTGAGATCATGCCAGATTAGCTGAAAAACATCATAGAAAAATCTAGTTCTGTTTTGCTGACACTAAATAGACAGAATCTTGCCAGACTAAATGTCTACTACTCTCACCCTAATAGATATATCCTGAAAGATTCTAGGGAGTGGCTATCCTGACTCTCTTTTTCTGTCACCAATTCCGCTCCTTTGTCTCTTGTCTCACCTCCCTCCCTGGAATATGCTCCTTCCTTTCTGGGAAACTGCTGCTTTGTTGTAGTCCATTACACCACCTTCCCTTTTGTGGACACAATCCATCACAGATGATTAACTCATGAAATAGATTTATGTAATGAAATGCCAGTAAATCTTTGGTTAATTTGTTATTAGGGAGGGATGAGAATCAAACAGACAGATATGTTAAGGTACTATCTACTAATCTTTGGCTGGCAGAAAAGAGTATCAACATAAATTGTGTTGTCTTCATTACTGATATTAATGGTGCTATGAGAAGTGTATACATTCATAGTTAAGGAGGAAAATCATGAATTTCCCCAATCTTTGTTTTTCTTCATTGCTGTCAGGAAGAAGATAATGACCAATCATTCTTAATGTGATGTGAGATGGGATGGGGCTGGGCAAGAGTAAGCAGGTGGTATTTAATATACCTGGAAGGATATATGAAGTAAGTATGATGGAGTAAACTCTGTGCTCATGAAGGAACCAATTTTACAGCAGATGAAAAGCTGGAATGGTAGGCCAGTCATCCCCCTTGGGATTGACACCTATACATTTCTTTTCATAATGAAAAGATAAAGGCAACTATGGTATTGCTTTTTCTGTTAACTTCCCTGGAGTTAAGAAACACAAAGTCAGAAAAGATATCACCATTTTCATGTTGAGCAAATGTGAACAGTTTTTTTCTGTATTTAATGTGACATTTATGCTACTTTGCAGTCATAAATATATCACCCTACACCCCAGCATAATTTCCCTTTTACAGGGAATTTCTCTGCAAAAGTTGGATATAGGGAAATGATTTTTTTCATTAACCCCAAATTTGAGCACCATTTCTATGATAGAGCCACTAACCCATGCTTAGACTGAGATTAAGTCTCTTTGATCATAGACCATTACTTTTATTTTGACCTTCAAAAGTCTGAGCATTTATTTTCTGGAAAGTATTTTGCCTGATAGGTGATATCCAGAGGTGGGCTGCACTTATGTTCACAAGTGGTTTGCAACCTTCATTCACATGCGCCCCTTTGGGCTGCAAAGAAGCAGGTAATCAACTTAGGCAGGTCCGGTGAATAAAGCAGGGGCGGTGCAAAATTCAGCTGGGCAGCGAGGATGGAGGGAATGAGCCAGAAAGTTAGTTATAAATGGATAGCTTAGCACAAGTGCGGGTGGGTAGGCTCAGCCAGCGATCAAATCTAAGGATTTGCCTGAACCCGTGCAACCATGCAGCAGCCCATCACTGGTAATATCTAGTGAATTCGCATCCAACTTACACCATACATCTTTACACTGAATATATCCTATCATGCTGGTAAGATAATAAAGCACTACATGGTTTATAATTCCCAGTCTACCTACACTCTGGTTCTGACACAATTCAGAATATATTATATGTTAGCAATCATATAGGCAGATTATTTTCAAACCATGTTTTTAAAATATACGGTATATGGTAAGAATTGGATAGTGCTTGAAGTGTTTTATGTGAAAAAAGAAGAAATTCAGGAAGGAAGGAAAGAAGGGAGAGAGCTGTATTCGACATAACCCATCAGACACAGTTGATTAATGTATTCAGCTCAGATTTTATATTTTCCTAATGGGTGACTTTAGAAAAAAATAATTGAACTAATTCAAATCCTCAGTAAGAAGCAAACTTAATTTCTTCAGTAGTGGGCATCCTTTGTAATTATGAAGAGTAGATTTGCTACTTTTTTTTCAAATGGAGTGTAATAAAAAGGGTGTATAGATGAGTGGATGCAAATATTACTTTTTTAAAGAGAAATAAAATTAGCTTTCCCTCGCCTCTACCTTCGAGGAGATAAATTATTCTAATTCCAAAACAGGGTCGTATTTTACACAGGAGAAATAGATTCTGCTCTCTCTCTCTCTATATATATATATATATAGAAATATGTGCAATTTGTTTATTAATATTTGTGGGAACAGGGAGAGAATCTTCTGTTGTAAGAGTGTGGATAATGTTCATAGAGACTTTACACAACATATATTCAATATTACTATTTTTATGAAGAACAGTGTACATAAAATGTGTGATCAAACAGGTTGGTTTACTGCAGCATCACTAACAAAAATTATATAGCAGAATCGACAAACTTTCCCTCCCCCATCTGATTTAGCAAATTAAACTTGTCCCCCTGTTCCATGTAGAAATCCAAATTAAAGCATCTGTAAAAGATTCCTGTCCAGCCTTTTTCAAGTATATCCAATAAAAAGAGTCTATCTCTTCTCTAGATAATTGCTTCCATTATCAAACTGCTTTGATTTACTATTAGGAACAATACAGTAATATCATTTAGTCACTATTTCCAAAATCATTACACAAGTAAAAAGCTGCATTCTCAAGTCAATTCTTTATTAGTGATTTAAAGCAAGAGACATCCAACTATTGTATTAATACATCTAAATAAGAAAAGGCTTTATATCATTTCAACAATGACTAGTGAATGTAAGAAAATGCTATAAAGCACTAGAGAGGAAATGGCCTGGTCTTTGTGAAGTGACTTGCATTTGCTTCATCAAAGTATTTCATGCCACAGAAGCCAGGTAAAATAGAGATCCACATATATCTTGTTGAACAATTCAGGTGACCTCAAAGTTGCTTCAAACCAGAGCTGCTGGAGAAGGATTCTTCTCAGCCTCCTCCTCTAGGGTGGTTGAAGTGCTTGGAGGTGGATCCTTTGGGGCTGGCCACAGCATGGGGTACTGCATCAACTAGATGGCCTATAATGCACCTTAAGTCATTCCAGGCAATACTGCACCATATTGCTAAAGGTGCTCAATTTGGATGCATTTCAATCAGTGCTGTGAGTGAAAAGTACTCTTAGCCTTCTGGTTGGTATGAGCTCTGAAGAAAGGGGTTGAGAAAGCTGATATGACCTCTATAGCAGAGAGAGAGAAGCAGCATGGACACATTTTACACTGTGAAGCAGCTTCAAGGGGGTGCTTTCAAGGAAAGGGCTCCCTTGAAGTTTGACAAAATGTGCTTTTATTCACAGCTACAATTTGATAAAGTGATGGCTTGCCTGTCTCACCCGAGGATTTTTTTTTCAAAGAGTGCCCAGGAACAGATAGTAGGAGAGAGTTTAAATCTCCAGATCAAATAGTTAGGCTTGTACTCCAATGAGTTGCTGGTCTACCCTCTAATCGCTTCACTGGCCATTATCCAAATATATTAGCACCACAGTTTTCATAATTTTAAAATTATTTCCTGGTACTCTAGATAATTCTTAAAAGACGTGATTTACTTTGCCAATGTGTTTTGAGTAAAATTTACAGCCATTTTTTTCTCTGGTGATATACAAGATGGGTATTATTTGTCTTCATAAAATACTTTGCACACAGAAATAATCTTTGTTCAGCTGAGGAGGCGAGAGATTGCCTTCTCAGCTGAGATGCTTTGAATCCCCTTGAACTGCCAAATAAAGCAAAGCTATGTAACCACATCACTTTGGTCTTAGGAGCAGAGAAAGTTTATCAAACATAAAATGTTAAAGTGAAATTCTTTTCAAAAATATTTATAGCGGTTAAAAATGTTTACTTTCCTTTACTTATATATTGTATAAGGATCAGATTTAGCATGCCATTGTTTTTTTTGTTCAGAACAGATATGCTTCATTAAAACTATTTCATTTATGCTTGATGTACTTATCTTTGTATTCTTATTATCCCCTGTTCTCATTTTGTTAGCTTACTTGATCTTTACTTGTATTTCAAATCCAGCCTATGGTGTTCAATTCTTCTCACACTTTTCATGCATTCATGTTCTTAACAGGCCACACAACTCACATCCTCAGCATAGCCTTGCTTCTTTTTAAATAGGTCAGAATTTATACATTAGAATCAGTTTTCATAATCCTGAAAAACGTAGTGAAACCTAATCCACTGGAACAATTGCTTTTCGAAAATGCAGATCAACTTTTCCCTATGGAAATTAACACAAGGTATTAGCCAAGCTCTGTACCTGCATTGTCCCAAAATTATCTTTTAATACTTTATGGTCTGTTTTCTTCTAACACATTGTGAAAATATGGAAATGAAGTACACTGAAATACACAGTTTCCTCCCCTTTATTGATAAAGTGTTTCTAAAGTGCCTCTGATGAACTATAACAGGTAGCTTTGCTTATTATCTTAAATAATCTACTTCATATAGAATTCAAGGGAGTTGGAGAAGTGGAAAGAAAAAACCAGTCTTAAGAGGCTATGGAAATTTAAATTTAAATTCATTTATGCAGCAGATCCTGTATTCATTTTTTAAAAAAACCATTAGATATTATCCTGTGATAAATTTAGCAAACACTTAGGTGAGGTTGCCTTGGGAGCTTTTAATCATTGTATTAGGAAAGAAGAGAACTAATTAGGCAGACAAATTTAGAAGGAGGGTGCCATGGATTAGCTGTTACTCATTAAAAAAGCAAAGTGACTGACAAGGCATGTAGGCAGGGTAGGAGATAAAATTTCAATATGTTGATCTGCAGTTCAATGCTCTGCATATCCTACTTGTATGGAAATGTATATATAATACAACCTTAAATAATAAGTAAAGCAAATGTTACAAATATTTATAATAATGTTTAAAATTATGTTCCTCACAGAAGTTAACCTTGGCCTTAAAATTATTTTCATTTAAGAACACCTATGTTGGGCCAAGGTAAAAACAAGTTAAAGGTCTGTGGTCCATATATTCCACATATTTTAAGGACTTTTATGAATCAATGGGCAAAAGATAACTGTTCTTGTTTTATTTTGTTCAACTGTTTTTTTACTTGCTTCTTGCTTCTCTATTGCATCTGATCATCTGTAACTATTAGATGTTCTCTTTCTGTCTTCATTATTAGTGGCGATCAATACTCCAGTTCTTTTTAAAAGGTTATTTCCAGCCTTACTGACCAAGACACCCTAAAGGAATACTTTTTGTAATTTTATTATCAATTGAGTTGTGCAAAAAGATTTCTCTTCTTGGCATTTCAGTTTGCTTCTTGTATCTGTTTTTTGTATGTACTTGCTGGAAAATAATTTGCATTGATTCATTGTCTCTGCATTGTATATTTATCAAAGAAATGTTTGTCCTTTTCTTTGAATTAACTTTCAAACTAAACTATAAAGTTTAGCTGTCTTAACTATCCTATTCTGTGCTTTTGTAGAAGCACATTCTACCGAAAATATTATAACATATTGCTAAGAAACGACTTGCACACTTCATGCATTTCTACAAACCTGACCCTGTTATTAGGCTAAGTGAACTGAGTGCCATAGAGAGCAGGAACAATCATCCAACTGTTTCTCCTTTGGTTTATACTCTGCTTTTGTTTGAATTTGCCTTGCACACCTCTAAGCAGTCTGGCTGTCCAGAGAGAATGTTGAAATAAAAAGCAGCTGTGGTCAAATCAGATTCTAAGCATATAACTTATGCACTTATTCTTCACATTAGCCATAAATGTGACTTCATGACTGATTTAAGCTTTCTAAACAAAAGTATTTGTAGATGACTGAAAGCTTGAGGAGCAATGGATCCATTTGTGGGGTAGAGAGTTTCTGTCTCAGGCTTATCATTCCAGGAGCTTTTTCTGCTTTCTCTACCTGAGAAAAGTATTTGAGCAAACAAAATCTGATTAAAAAGAATAAAACATGTCGTCATCTTGTAGTCTTCTAAGTCCCCCATGTTGGAATCTATAATTCCTCAGATATTGCTAAACAACCCATCTAGAAAATCTCTTAGCAATTGTGGTGGATTCAATGGCCTTGATAAGAGAGTTAAGAGATATTCCAGCTTGGATTCTACTGGGAGGAGAAAACATATGACTTAAAATTATATCAAGCATTTCCCGAGGAAAGGCAAACAATCTGCTGAGATTCTTGTGAACTGGTAAAGTAACAATAAAGAAACCTCTTTATGTACAATAAGTCTCTGTTGTTTTGATTGACTGCACTTGACATTAATCTTGCCGGAATCACAGTTACTCCCCTTATCAGAGCCTTCTCTTTTCAGCCATTGAATCCATCCCAGCAATGGCCAAGTAAAAGATGCAGCTCAGCAGCATCTGGAGGATATGATGGATTGTATATAGTTAGTTAGGGCAGTGTCTAATCCAGTGTCTCTCCTAACATTTGGCTCATTTTTCCCTATCATATTGGCTCTCCTTATCCTGAATCTGGCCTCTGCTACACAAGCCTCAGTGGACGGCAACCACCATCTTCTCAGATGATCTCAGCATCTCAATGTCAACTTAATTCAGTACTTTAGGGCCTTAGGTGCTTCTTCTTTAAATGAATTAAAAATAAAGTCCAAAAGAAGGAGCTGTCTGCAATATGAAATTATCCTAATTAATGGGTCTTTTTAGTAGCAGTACTATTTTTTTTCTTTTTTAAGAGCACTGTTGTTTCTGCTGAAAGAAGCAAATTTCCTACCTGAAAATAAATTCAGGGAAATCATTCACTTTACTGCCTACAGGTTTGACGGAGTATCTTAGAAAGGTCACTTATGTTAAGTTCTAACTCTGACTCTAACATAGGATGCATGTAAATCATACACTTTTCCTTAGGTTGAGGGCTGTTATAGGCCTCTGAATGTCATAAAGGAAGGCTTACTTCAAAAATCAGTAATAGTATCAGTATAAAAAAGGAAAGTTAATTAATTATATTTAAATATAGTTGATATAATACAGTCTTATGTCACAATTTCCCTCAACTTTCTCCAATTGATAGGGGAATCCAAGTACCAATGGACTAAAATGATTTGCCCAAATATTAAACATTACAATTTGGTAATATCTTTTGTGGCTTCGGGCCTCATGCTCTGAAGTATAGTTTTTCTGCCTCTTAGGCAGAAATTCTGCCTTTAAAGAATACCTCCATGAAATGTCTTTATTTTGGTTTATTTGTAAGTAAAAATGGTCTTCTATGTTTCCTGGCTCATAATAGAGCTGGAGACCTTTTTCTGAATCTATTTCCTTTTTTACTCTTTCCCAGTCCATCTTCCCCTCCTGCTCCAGCATTCGCATCTTTCTATCATCTGACATCCTCCACTCTGTAGCCTATCTCTTTGTGCATTCTTCATCTTTAGGGACTGCAAACAACAGGCACCTTATTGACACTACCTAATGGAATTCAGTTTGCACACTATGCACACTATGAAATACTTAATGCTCAGGCCAGAGAAAATAATAGACTGTCTTGCTACTGAATGATGGAAGCTCTGGCTCAATGTGGCCATTTATTTTGGAGAACATTGTTTTTTCTTTCAAGTTATTAATTGAAAAGAAAAAGAAACTGACAAGGAACTCAAGTGTCAATGGATGAAGATTAAAAAACACACTTTGACAAAATAAATGGAATAGAAATGAAGTTACTTGGAAATGCAAAAGGTATAAAAAAATCCAAAATGTCTATTTATAGGACTACAATAAAATTTTATTATGAGGCTAGTGGAGGCATTAATAAATTGATCTACAGTTTCTTGGTCCAATTTCTATTTTGTTCATTGAATATCAGTCCAAATTCTGAGTACCTAGGCATTTCCTTCTTTGATATTTATTGCAACTAGCCCTGTATTTTAATTTTATATATCATAAATTGCTTCTAAGTGATGGTTATACATGTGCTGCAATGAAAGAGTTATATGCTACAGTTAGTTGAATGCTGTGCTTCTATGTTAAAGTAGGGTTACAAAAGTTTCTCAAACTGACCACCATGCTTCATATTTGATTAATGTGATAGGCCCAATTTACAAAAGGAAAGGAGGATAAAAAGACTTGCAAAAATAAAAATAATATTTAATAACAACAACAACAATAATAATAACAACAATAACAACAACAACAATAATACCTTTACCTTGTCGTCGTGGAGGGGCTTGCACGCTCTAATGATCCAAAGGGATATGCTGAACAGGTACAACCATATCAGATCTTAGGTGAAGGGCCAGACAAAATTTGCTCCACAACCCATACAAATATGGTGAATATGAAAAAAATGAAATTTATGCCGGCTGAACCATCGCCCGGATTAACAAGGGTTCCATTGGATGCTATGGCTCATGGGCATTGTGCACAAAATGAGCTACAGGGCTCAGCTCCCTCTGCTAGGCAACCAGGGCATGGAGCTGACAAGCTACTGGAAGAAAAAGTGAAAAAGCGAAAAATCTGGACTAGAAAATAAAACATCTCTATTATGAAAGTTTACTATCAGTCTGAGCCAGCAAAACATGGATTTCAAAAATGAATGTATCAGATTTGGAAGGTGAACCACCAATCACTGTGATATCAGTGAACAAAGGCTAATTCTAAGCCACAAATTTTTCACTACAGCAGAATTAATAGGAATTGAAGAGAAAGCAACTAATGGTCTGAGTATACCAACAAAGAAGAGTAACGTCAAGAATGATTTGCAGACTCAAAAGCAAACTGAGGAGGAAAGGGAGGAAGAGGATGGTGAAATGGATGAAGATAAGAACAAGGATATTGCTCAATTAGCTGAGAAAATAAAGCATCAAATGGAAGATGCTGAAAGAATACATTTACCAAGTGTTCCGGAAAGAATTGAGAAAGGTACTAAAAAAGGTCAATGTGGCTGTGCAAACCATTCAAACCACTACATTAGATGAAACAAACCAGCTGATGTATGCAGCAGCCTTCATAACCACCAAATAATTGGGTTTGAAAATACAAAAGAACCAAAGAGGCAAGAAGAGGAAGCCTAAATGGAAAATTTGGTTGGAATTGAAGATCAAAAAATTTCGTGGAGACATGAGCAACTTGAAGAACCTAAGGCAAGGTCAGCTAAAGAACAAGCAGGTCAAAAGCAGCCTGGAAGTAAGATACAATTTGGAGAATAAAAAGATTGCGATAGTAATTGAAGAGCTGAAACAGGTTGTTGCAATTGCTGAAAAGATTAAAAGATATGAAAACTGAGTAACTCAATTCAAGGAAAACTCACAGTTCAGAGCAAATCAGCACCAGTTTTATAACAGCTTAGAAAGTGGAGGTGGAGTAACAACAAATGAAAAGCCTGATAAAGAGAAAGCTCTGAAATTCTGGAAGAATTTGTGGGAAAACAACAAGAAGCACAACAGAAATGCAAAATGGATCAAACAGATTGAGGATTCTATTAAAGTGCATAAAATGGAAGATGTGAAAATAACAAAAGAAATGCTGCAAAGACAGTCAAGAAAAGTGAAGAATTGGAGTGTCACCTGGACCAGATGAGTTACATGGCTTCTGGTTAAAAGCATTACAAGTGTGCACAAAAGATTGGCAGCCCAAATGAACCAGATCTTAAAAACACCTGAAAATGATGAATATATGACAACTGGAAGGACATTTTTTATCCAAAAAGATAAAGAAAAGGGAAAGGATCCTGGAAACTACAGGCCAATCACCTATTTGCCAACAACATACAAACTCCTTACTGGTATCATTGCAAACTAAATTTACGGATACTTGGAAAGAAATAACTTGATTCCTGTAGAACAGAAAGGATGCTGCAAAAATTCAAGAGGAACAAAAGACCAACTGCTGATTGACAAACTAATCCTAAAGAATTCGAAGAAAAGATGGACCAACCTGTTCATGGCTTGGATAGACTATAAGAAAGCATTTGATTCAGTTTCCCATAGCTGGATCAAGAAATGCCTGAAAATGAATCTAATTAATTGGACATCTGAATTGACCGAACCATGAATCTGGGTAAGTCTATAGTGAACTCTTGACTGTTTAAGCCTGATTATTGCTCGTCAAGAACACAAATGAGAACGGGAAATAATAAATTTGAGAAATACTCCCAACTGTATTAGGATAACAGGAATTCAGGAAAAGAGTAAGCTTGTCCTCTCAGTAAACGTAAAGTAACAAAAATATGAGAAAATGAAGCCACAATTCTATACATGTAACCACAGAAAATAAGATGTACCACAGGTCTAAAATTAAGCCTAGATCTTCAGGAACTGCAATGCTGATTTCCAAAAGAGGCTGACAGTCATCAGTAGAGGAAATGACTTGGTAAACCAGGACTCTGTCTCTGTGCCTATCAGTTGTGACATATGGCAAGACACTGTGAAGGACTTCTCATCTGTCATGCCCAAGCACATTGAAGGAAAAGAAGCACTACCTGACTGTGTTATTAAAGCAGGCATTCACAGAATCACAGATCATAGAGATGAACAGCTGGAAATGGACATTGAGTCCAAGTCAAACTTTTGCTTAGTAGAGGGAGACAAATTAAAATTTCCCTCAAAATGTACATCTAGCCTGTGCTTGAAAAAGCCAGTGAAGAGGAATCTTCCATCTGTCCAGGTAATTGCTTCCACTGTTGAAATATTCTTATATTTCTTCAGAATTTATGTCTGTTCACCATAACTCCTACATAAAATGGAAAGCACGGCATCCCATAAACTCTTGAATCATAACCAAGCTGTGTGTGCAAAAGAAAGCAAACTTTATTGCACCAAGGAGGTTCTATGTTCTCACCATCACTATTAATAAAACTGAGGAAAATCAGTTAAATTGAAACCTTTTTATGTTTTATGGGAATAATTAATGTAATATATTTCATTATGCCAACCTTATAGACTAGTTATGGAAGATTTCCAATTATTCATTGTTTCTATTATTGTAATAAACAAGACAAAGCTCTTAAGACTAGCCTAATAAACAAAAGAGACTCATTGTATCCTGTCTGGTGTTTGATTTATCTAGAAAACCAATAAAATGGGGTTTTGTTTTCATTTTTGTTAACCACATTTGTTTGCATTGCTTATGCTGTATAAAAACCCCTAATACCTAAATATTATATTAATGCTGGCTGGGGAATTCTGGAAGTTGAAATTTACAAAGCTTAAAAAATTGTCAAGGTTGAGAAACACTGTCTTACATATTTTCTACCATAACGTATCAGAGGTTGGGGTGTCTAAAGACAGGTAAAAGAGGCTTTTAAATTCATCTCTGCTTAGTAGTATATTCCAAATCCAATATCAAGAAGACTTAGCATATTAACCACTGAAGCTGACTCAGAAGAGTTACACTTCAAGATAGAAAAGACTATATGAACTCATGTTCTTCTTCTCAAGCTAAGTTTTTAAACTACTATACTAAGAATAATACAGGAGGCAAAGTCAACACGCATGGGAACAGTAAAGTGGGAACAGTAAATCAGGGGTGAAATCAATCTTTGCTACCAGTAGCAATTTCGGTAGCAATGTGAGTGTGCATGTGCAGAGCGTCAAAAACAGACGCAATGACGTCTGGGTGGGTGGACGGAACCTGCTATGGAGTGCACCTACAAAGGTAAGTGAACGGCGAAAGGAGGGGGGAATCCACTATGCCACACAATTTAGATTAGCTAGAAAGCAGGAAATCTTGTTTTCCAGATAATCATGTGTCACAGCTGATCATCAGAAAAACCAGTTCACCCAAACTGGTAGCATTTTTTTTTACTACCGGTTTGGGTAGTATGCTACTAAACCAGTAGCATTTCATCCCTGGATAAATCACAAGGGCTTTGGTAGTAATATATATGGGTTGATTGTCTGGAAATTTCCAGAATAATGTAGTCCTGAGACCATAGAAAGCCTTAGCTAGTCAGTCTAAAATTTTTATTGTACACACAATACTGGGATTGATGTCCAGTTTAACTTGATAGAGATTCTGTTCTGTAGAACTTACCCCAAATCATTTTTAAACAGCAGTTCAAATAAGACACTCCATTATATGAGGGCTATGTACCAGGTATTATATATGTGGTCTATTAATGAATACCTCATTTGGAAGTTCACCAGTCAAGATTTGACTGTGATGCCAGAACACTAGGTACTTTCTGGAAATGGAAAAGAAGAGCTCGTTCACAAAGACAAATATATTCATGTAAAGCATGATACCAAGAAAGATCAGTCAGCTCAAGGACTGCACCTGGCTTTGCACAATATGCTAAGAGCCAGTTTCCCAAAATCAGCTGGGCAAAGTTCTATATAGATATATATTATGAAGGGATTCAGGAGTTCTAAGGGATAAATGAATTCCTTAAACACTAATAAGCCTTAAGGTACCCATATAATGTCTTAATCCTTTCTCCAATATGTTAAAAAGTTTAAAAGTTTCACTTCCCTGGACTTCTGGGGGAGGTATGATGAACTGAATATGAAGTGAAGACAGAAGGTTTCCCACTTCTGCCCCAGAGAAGAAAACCTCAGGATATTTGGTTTTCTATGGGTTTGTGTGCCAGGAATGACAGGATTAGTCATTTTATTCTCAACTGTGGCACAGACCTTTAAAGAACAAATTTCACTTTCACATTCTGAAGTTTAACAGACTAACAGAATTGGAAGTTACCTTATAGGTCATCTAGTCCAACCCCCTGCTCAAGCAGGAGACCCTACACAATTTCTGACAAACGGCAGTTCAATCTCTTCTTGAAAGTCTCAGGTGATGAAGCTCCCACAACTTCTGAAGGCAAGCTGTTCCATTGTTGATTGTTCTCACTATCAGAAAGTTCCTCCTTATTTCTAGGTCGAATCTCTCCTTGATCAGTTTCCATCCATTATTCCTTGTCTGGTCTTCAGGTGCCTTGGAAAATAGCTTGACCCCCTCTTCTCTGTGGCAATAAATTGCTTATTAGCTATTTCTAAGTTATTAGAAACCTTTGGAATAATAAGTTTAAAAATGCAGGATGAGTCTGCATTTAATTCTGAATGAAAGGAAATTTAATCAAAAGTTTAAGAATTTAAAGACTGAAACAAACAGCCCCAAAGCTAAATAAGTACATATAACTTCTCATGGGGAAATAGTTCCTGTTTTGGTTTTTACAAGACATAGGTACAGGATTTCAAATTTTAAAAACTGGACACTAGAGTGATTAACGATTTTAAATTGTTCTGTTCCAAGGTTGCTCAAGTGCACACCCACATACTCAGACAGAAAAAGATTTATTACAATTTAGGCAGATTACAGCAAACAAGAACACGATTTTTAAGTGCTTAGCAAAAGTCCTTCCTTGGAGAGAGGTGAATATAGTTCAAAAGTCATAGGATGCCAAATCAAGTAATCAGCCAAATAAAAAAAACCAGGAAATTTGCCTAACATGGAGTTTTCCAAGCAGGCTGAAAGTAGGACTGAGAGAGAGAAATTCAAACAGATAAATAAAAGTCCTAGATGACCTGATCAGGTGTTTTCTATACCATTCCAATTGTATTATGGAAACTGAAATATGAGAAAAGCAGGATGGAATATGGATTCATATAAGCTTTGGTCTGCTCAGGAAGGAATAATCTAACTAGGGAAAGGAAGTTTGAATCCATCTCAGTGACAGTGCCACAAAGCCAACTGAGGACAATGCCAGCAGAGAGGACCGATATTGCTACTAATCTGAACAGAATTTGTCCTCTCTGCTGTGTCCTTCAATCACTAAAAATGGAATATGGCAACTTTTATTACTACCACAATTTTCCTTTTCCAAGTGTATCTATTTTTACTTTGATGCTTCACTAGATATGATTTTACATTATTGCTATTTGTGGTTAATTTGTTTTTGAGGGGTCCTTGGTGCTCCCTGAGCTTGCTTGTTTTCTTGCAGACATTTCATTACCCAAACTAGATAACATTATCAGTGCTGATGATGGGTAATGAGATGTCTTCAAGAAAACAAGCAAGCTCAGAGAGCACCAAGGACTCCTCATGTCAACCCTGAGCTACAAATATTCCCCTTTAATTTGTTTTTGTTTGCTTATTTGTTTGTATACTGCTAAATTTCAAGAACTGCCATAAAATAAGCTTTTCCAATCATTGATGGTTGTTATACTACCAAAAATTTTAGGAATAAAAATGATTAATTCTAGTTTCTTTATTCCTGTTTCTTTCACATTACAAGACCAACACAAACATATTTCTAAAGATAGTGTGTAATGAAATGCCTAATAATGGGAAAGAGAGACTATTAGCAAATTAGTAATAACATTGCTAATTTAATCAATTAATAATAGTAAAGGAAAAATATGAAAATACGACAATGTATTTATAATTTCATGTCATTTAGTTTGATGTTACTATCAAATATAGATAGTGAAATCCAGATATATTTTCTGGTTTTTTCCTCTCTGTATTAATTATTGGTAGTAGAATAAATCAGGAGCTTGTTTTACACAAGAGTACATACTCTCCTTTAAAGAAAATTTCTATTTCTTCTTTCTGGGGCACTTATTTAATAGCATATGATGAAATGTCAACATGAATTAGGAAAAATAACATTCTCCATCAGACACTAGGTACCTATTAAAAATGAACTCCATAAATAGGTCAATTGGTCAAGAGATGAGAGGAATGTTACTGGTTGATTGATCAATTGACTATATCTTCATAGAATCTTGTCAACAGTTATACATTCTTAAAATCTATTTTTAAAGAACTGCATCATTAGTGCAACTATGGACTATAATCTAGCATTCTAATTTAGCAGCATGACAGCCAAGTTCTTATACTTATTTGTGGAATAGGAAGAACTTTAAAAAGTGGAAAGGACACATTATTAATAGCAAAACTGGAGTTTATAAAACATTCTTGTTCTTCACTTAGATCATAGACTTTCAAGTGTTTTTTTAAATAAAATTACTTTCCTCTAATACTATTGATAAAGAAAATGCTTTGGTCTAGAAATCCACCAAATACTGATATCTGAAGGGCCAAAGTGCAAAGATTATTAGAATTAGAATTAGAATTGATTTTATTTGTAGGCCGCCCTTTTCCCTGAGGGGACTCAGGGCGGCTCACAGAAAACCAGGGGGGGGGGAATACAACACTAAGACGACAACACATAATAAAATAATGAGCAACATGCATACAACATTCGGGCGGGGTAATAGTCCTTATCCCCAGGCCTGACGGGCGAGCCAGTTCTTCAAGGCTGTGCGGAAGGCCTGGACGGTGGAGAGGGTGCGAATCTCTACGGGGAGCTCGTTCCAAAGGGTCGGGGCCGCTGCTGAGAAGGCCCTCCTCCTTGTGGTTGCCAGCCGACACTGGCTGGCCGATGGAATACGGAGGAGGCCCAACCTATGAGATCTTATAGGTCGTAGGGAGGTAATTGGCAGAAGGCGGTCTCTCAAGTATCCAGATCCACTGCCATGTAGGGCTTTATGGGTGATCAGTAGCACCTTGAAGCGCATCCGGAGATCGACAGGTAGCCAGCGCAGCTCGCGGAGGATAGGTGTAATGCGGGTGAATCGGGGTGCACCCGCGATCACTCGCGCGGCTGCGTTCTGCACTAGCTGAAGTCGCCGGATGCACCTCAAGGGCAGCCCCATGTAGAGCACGTTGCAGTATTCCAGCCTAGAGATCACGAGGGCCCGAGTGACTGTTGTGAGAGCCTCCCGGTTCAGGTAGGGTCGCAACTGGCGCACCAGGCGTACCTGGGCGAATGCCCCCCTGGTCACAGCCGCTATATGATGGTCGAATGACAGCTGTGGATCCAGGAGGACTCCCAAGTTGCGAACCCTCTCTGAGGGGTGTAAAATTTGACCCCCCAGCCTGAGTGTTGGATTAATGGCCAAATTTTTGGGAGGAAAACACAACAGCCACTCGGTCTTTTCTGGGTTGAGCACAAGCTTGTTAATCCTCATCCAGTCCATGACGGCTTCAAGCCCCCGGTCCATTACGTCAACCGCTTCATTGATTTGGCACGGGGCGGACAGATACAATTGAGTATCGTCCGCATATTGATGGTATCTAATCCCGTGCCTACGGATGATCTCTCCCAGCGGTTTCATGTAAATGTTAAATAGTAGGGGGGATAAGACCGAACCCTGCGGCACCCCATATTTCAGGGGCCTTGGGGACGATCTCTGCCCTCCCACTAACACCGACTGCGACCTGTCCGAGAGGTAGGAGGAGAACCACCGTAACACGGTGCCTCCCACTCCCACCTCCCGCAGTCTTCGCAGAAGGATACCATGGTCGATGGTATCGAAAGCCGCTGAGAGGTCAAGGAGGACCAGGATGGAGGGATGTCCTTCATCTCTGGCTCTCCAAAGATCATCCATCAATGCGACCAAGGCGGTTTCAGTGCTGTAACCGGGTCTGAAGCCTGACTGGAAGGGGTCTAGGTAGTCTGCTTCCTCCAAGGACCGTTGGAGCTGGAAGGCCACCACCTTCTCAACAACCTTCCCCAGAAAGGGGAGGTTGGAGACCGGGCGGTAGTTGTTAAGGACAGCTGGATCTAGGGATGGCTTCTTCAGAAGGGGTCTCACCACCGCCGCTTTCAGTGCGGCGGGGAAGTTCCCCTCCCGAAGAGAGGCGGTTACAACCGCCTGGATCCAGCCTCGTGTCACCTCACTGCAGTTAAAAACCAGCCATGAGGGACACGGATCCAGAGCACAGGTGGAGGAACTCACAGCTCTCATGGCCTTGTCCACATCCCCGGGGGTAACCTCCTGAAACTCAACCCAGAGCTGTTGTACTTGGTCCCCCTGAGTCTCGGCTGGAACTGCGGGTGTGGAGTCCAAGTCCGTCCGAAACCGAGAAATTTTGTCCGCTAAGAATTGGGCATATTCTTCAGCTCTGCCCTGCAAGGGTTCCCCCGCCTCCCTTTTGTTCAATAGGGAGCGGGTTATCCTAAACAGGGCGGCTGGACGGGACTCAGCGGATGCGACCAGGGAGGCTATGTGTGATCTTTTGGCTGCCCTAAGTGCCCTAGTATATTCCCTGGTGCAGGTGGTTACCGTTGCTCGGTTCGGTGCGGACTTGTCGGACCTCCAACGGTGCTCTAGGCATCTCCTCCGGCGCTTCATCTCCCGGAGCTCCTCGGTGAACCAAGGGGGTCTCCGGGATCCGCCGCCTCGGAGGGGCCGCAGTGGCGCAATCCGGTCGAGGGCCTCTGACGCTGCCGAGTGCCACGCAGCAGCCAGAGTCTCTACCGGACTGTGGGCGAGAGTATCAGGAATAACCCCAAGCTCTGTCTGGAACCTTACTGGCTCCATAAGACGCCTGGGGCGGAACCACCTGGTCGGTTCCTCCTCCCTACAGTGGGGGTTTGGCCTCCGGAAGTCGAGCCTCAGTAGGCAATGGTCTGACCACGACAGGGGTATGATGTCACTCCCCCTCAGACCAAGATCACACATCCACTGCTCCGAGAGAAATACGAGGTCAAGCATGTGTCCCGCTGAATGGGTTGGGCCTCGGATTACTTGAGTCAAGCCCATGGCTGTCATGGAAGCCATGAACTCCTGCGCCCCATCAGAGTTTTCACCGAGCGACGGCAAATTAAAGTCCCCCAGGACCATCAACCTAGGGAACTCAATCGCCAGCTCGGCTACTGACTCGAGGAGCGAGGGGAGGGCTGCTGCAACGCTGTTGGGAGGCAGGTACGTTAGCAGCAAACCCACTTGACCCTTGAGGTCCAACTTTAACAGCAAAGACTCACACCCAACAATCTCCGGAGCAGGGACCCTACGAGGAACTAACGACTCCCGGATAACAACGGCCACACCCCCACCCCTTCCCTGGGCTCTCGGCTGATGCAGCACCTGAAATCCTTCTGGGCACAGTTCTACAAGGGGGACTCCTCCCTCTGGGCCCAGCCAGGTCTCAGTAATACATGCCAGGTCTGCCCTCTCGTCTAAAATTAAGTCCCGGACGAGAGGTGCTTTTTGTACAACAGACCTGGCATTTAGCAACAACAGCCTGAGACCAGGGTCCTGATTACTTGCGCCATCTGGTCTTGGAGTGGGGCTCCTAGGGCCGGAAGGAGGGATCTCTGTGATGTAGCGAACCCTCCTTCCCCGGTAATGGCCTGCCCTAAAGTCCCTGCCGTATCTGCCCCTCCCTGTTACGACCGCAATACCCCGACCCTCTCCCGTATCTCTGGTCCCCTCAACCACCCCCATGGCCCCCGCAACTCCCGGCAGGTCCTCCGAATCATACATACTCAAACACTCCCTCAAACAGTCCCCACGTAAAAATTAAAAACACAAAACTTACAACAGTATGATCATAAAAAGTGGGACATTATCTCAGTGGCTTTTTGTTATAAGCTTGTTTATATGAAAATTCTCTAGATGTAGCTGTTCCTGGAAAATGCCCGCAACAAGATGTATTTAAAAGAAATGATAGACAACAATTTAGATGTATCTGTTTGAAAAAGGATCTATTAAAAAATTGGCCATATGGCTTTGGCTGTAGTTCTATCACATGTAAATGGCAACTGAGCATTTGGCTTATTTAATGTTGTCACATGAATCTGAAGGACTTTACATTTTGCAGACAAATGGTTATGAAAGACTTTACAGAAAATAGCAAAATCAAAAATGTTATTGTATGTAATTTACTACATCAAGCACATCACATTAGAGTTACATGATAGCTCAGCAGAGAAAAATTAAATCTCAGTCCTGTGACTTTGAGTTTCTTTGGACATTCTAGCATATGTCCTTGACCAAAGCTTGGTATACTTCTTCCAAATGGGATAGTTGTCCTTTTCCATTAACTTTTGAATAAGCACTTTTATTTCAGTACACATTCAGATTTCATTGCAAAGAAGATGGTGAGAAAGAAATAATATGGGCCTTCTTGGATGTTGTTGGAGTTGCAGGGTTCCTTACAGGAATAATAATGAACTCTGAATCTCTAACAACATCCAAGGAGGCCAGATTATTTCTCTCCTACCATCTTCTCTGCACTATGATTACTACTATTTTATTTCTTCTTCTTGAACATTGAATTCACTGTTTTATAGGCTGTGGACACTAAGTTAAAGCCATCCTCTTTGGGGAGGTTGACCATTTGCTTTTCTTAATTGGTCAAAATACTCCATCTGTGATGTTGCAGATCTAGCCAGAAAAATCAAACAATTGTTTGGCATCTAATTATATATTCCTCAGGACCTTACAGCAGAATAATAATGATGGATAGTATTAACATATAGAAAGGATTTTATGGGAGAAATATTTTTGAGAAAAACATGTGAATTCTGTCTATTCAAAGATCTCAGCATGGAGACAATAAATGCTTTATTTGGTTTTGTTGTGTGATAGGAATTTATCTCCCAGCCTATGAAAAGTCAGAACACCTTTCAGCATATATTTTTCTAGTTAATTGAAATAGATAGGTCCAATCCCCAAAACTGCCACAGGGAATAAAGTCTAAGAATGTGGAATTGTCCTTAGTTCCAATGAAATCAGTAGAACATATTACAGAGTGTGAGTAAAAAAAAGTTGGAAATACCTAGGAGAAATGTAAGTTAAATATTCCACATCAATAGAATAAATTTAATTGCTTGCCTGCCCATTATGTATTTTTATTGCATGGTTCTTGGCCCAGAGGAACACATTTCATGTGATCTTTTCATATATTTGATACTCAGTTTTGTATAACTGGTTTCCCATGAGCCAAACCTGAGGGGGATTTGTGCACAGCTTTCACAACAATCAGGGATTCTGGCAGAGCTGTCTGCTTTTCATGGGTCACTTGCCTCGAAAGTAGTTTGAAATGAAACAAAAGGCTTCTGGATAATTGGAGGCCATCCATTGTGTTTGACGATCCCATTAGCTCCTGTAGAGAATGTCAGCCTGTGATTCTCAGGTACCTCTTCCTTGATTGATGCCCATTTGCATTCTGCACAGAGGCTGCAGAGCTATTATTGTGAGGCTGTTTGTTACATAGAGCCCAATTAATGAAAGGTTAGGATGCAATTAAAAACCATAAAGTGCTCTTTATCTCTGGATGAGGTTTATCTGACTACTTGAAAACTCTGCACCTCTATATGAAGATGTTCTTAAAGACCAAAGCATATTTTTTTCTGTCTGTAGCTCTCTTGTTATGTACATGTTTGATTTTCTGGAAGAGGTGAAATGGGAAGGTAGGCTCAAATCAAAGGCTAATTTATTGGCACTCATGCTTTGAATATATGTTATCAGGTTTTCTGAACCTGAAGGACATAGTATGTCAATTATGTTTTCAAGCTCACACATAGGCTGTCAAGAGTAATGTCAACCTTAGCTACTGGTATACATCCAAGGGAAATTAGCCCATTTGGGTTTAGTACAATGGAATCTCAGAATCAAGTAATACACATGAACACACTAGTGAGCAAACCAAAAAACAAAAAACAAAAAAAACCCCATCTAGTTTCAATCCAGTTTACACAGCTGCAGAAGTAAATGTCTTGCTTGGATACAAAATTGTTTGTGGATATATTATTCTTTAGCTGGGGAAGAATACTCTTTGCCTGTGAATAAAAAAAAAACCTACTAGAAAAAGCCAGGATAAATAATTTGTTAGAATACAACTTTGCATGTACTGGCCCTCTGAACCTATAAACTTAATGACTACGACTAAAGTGTCTGCATTTTACATCATTTCTTATCTAAAATACCTACTTTGCCTATCATTATATATTCCTATTGGTCAGACATTCATGGGTCTTCCATTTTTTCCTCTCTTAGTTCAGTCCTTTTTTCCCTGACTCTCTTCCTCCATAACGGAGGAGAGCATAATATAGGTTCTTAACTCTTGTCATACCTAAGTCACTCAGGCTTTCCTGCCACCGATTTATTCCATGTTATCTTTAATTTTCTTGCACTAAAGCACCAGCTTCAAGAATATTTTCTTTGATAAGTCATTTCCCTAAATTTAATGGGTTTTTACCTCTATATCTTCTTTCTAAACTATAAATCTACTTGCTATCCAACACAATTCTCTCCCCTCTCCCATGCATATTACAAAGATTATTATGTAAACATCTAGGATTTTCATACAAAGTTCATGGTCTGCCCCCATTTTTTGTACATGTTAAGTTATAAGCTGACACTGTGTTCAACAAGGGGAAAAAACATAAAGATGCTGTCTCCTATCACATTTTTTTCTCTTTGCCTGGTTATACTAAGCATATTTTTCTACAGTGTTGTGTGTCTTTTTGACATCTGTTATTAAACTGTCTGACCTTTTTCAAGAGAGGGGAGAAAAATGAGTGAATAAATTAGATGCCAAAGTAAATCTCATAGAGCTTTTCCATGTGTCAGTAGTGAGAGAAGATAGCATAAGTCTGGAAAACCATCTCATATCAGGGGTCACAGATACCAGCTGTTCCCTTTATGGAGTGTTTTTTGAATTGTATACTCACATGGGCTAATACTGAATCAATGAAATTTTTCCCTGTCTAAGCCTTGTATAAAACTCAAAGCACACCTGTTCTTTAAAAAAAATGGGGTAAATGATCTTCAAAGAGAAGGAGAAGGCTCTTTGTATACATTTAATTAATGTCTATCAGAATTACTTTAGAGGGCTGTCAACCATACAGAAAGAGAAATTACTGTCTTGGCATGGTCTACCACAGAGGTGTCAAACTCGTGTTGTCACAGCAGCAACACATGCCATATCGAGAGTTTCCCCCCTTGACTAAACCGGGCGTGGGCGTGGCCAGCATGTGAAGCATCCAGGCCATGGGCCCCGAGCCACTGTGTTAGTTTTCTATTTGTTTTCATGAAGTCTTTTATGAAATGGAACATTTACAAATAGCCTGATATACTATCTCATTCCACTACACCTGGTAAGACAAGTCAGTTCTTTTTCTGCTCTGTATATTATTTGGGGAAAGAAATTTCAGGCATATCTGAAATAGCTTCAAATAACTCATTCAGTAGGCCAACAATTTGCACTTATCTGAACTGCATGCCTTACGAAACAATGTTTAAACTGTAGGAAAACAAGCTACTGCTTGTTTAAGTTTTTTAATGTGCATTATGTGGAATAATTAAAAGGAATACTGATATCAGGACCTGGAAAAAATTGAGTTCAAAAAAGTCATGGGAAATCATTTTAATATATGAGTGAGATTATTGTATGCATAAAGATGGGAAGATCTGACTCCCACCAGTTATGGAGGAATGGTTGACGAAGTTGAGAGATTTTGCTAAAATCGATAAATGAACTTATCAATTAAACTTAACATTTTACTTATTAGAGTAAAGAGATTATCTAAATTTATTTCTGGCTAGAAGCCTTCTGGACTTTTGTTTTGTAAAAGTGAAAAAATATGACTTTTGATGATTAAACTGGATAGGTTATAGAAAGAAGAGTAATATAATGCAACTTTAGAGAGAGGTTAAATATGAAATAATTTCAGATTTTGACAGTGGTTTGCTCTCCAAGCTTGTTTCAATTTAATTTCTGAAAATTTCATTTCCAGACTAGGTAACATCAGCAGCAGGATTTTCTTGTCCTATTCTCTTTAGCTTATAAATGTCTTGTGTGCCAGTATGGTTAGTTGGTCATGTAGTTGGCTGTTTGCTTGGAACTATATTTAAATTAGTATTTATAACTTCTATAAAGAATATTGCAAGCCATTTCTTTATACTTTTTCCTTTCTTTTCTTTGCTTCTTTAATTTTTTTCCTTTTCTTGTTTTTTCTTTGATTTCTTTTTTCTTCCTTATTTTCTATTAGTTTGTGTTAGCGTTTATCTTCTATTTTAAATGTTTTAATAAAAAGGATATATAGAAAGTTTTGAATTCAGGCCAGATCATTTGTCAAATTCCAAGAAACAAATACCATGCCAGTCCAAAAGTGAAGTTAGCATTTAGCTAGTGATCACATCCTCAGCACTTCATCAAAGGTTGAGTTTAAAGATTCAATTCAAAATGCTAGTTATCAAGAGACTTCACTGGGTATGACATTGGTCTACTTACGTTTGTTATCTAATTTATCCCTTTCTTCCAGCATATTAAAAAATGAAAAAGCAGAGCTTGAGCTTCTTGAAGAAAAGATATAAGAAGAAAATTAATCACAGAATCCCTTGGCAAATGTTTGTATTGAACACATGGTGCACTTCTATTGATGACTATCCATCCTCCTACGTGATGATAATGCATTACATTTTTTGTTAGTATGCCAAGGTTGATGATAAATGTGGGTGAAACATAGTGCCAGAATTCTATACTGTTTTCCTTGTCCTCAGTGCTGAACTGTTCCTGTTGCTAGTTCAGTCACATAAAATAAAATGAAAAATGCTGCCCACTCCTCGAGCGTTGGAGTATGTATGTATGGCAATATGAATAAGGGAATGTGTGCATAAGGATATGAAAACATTCAATTCAGAATTTCAATTGGAAGATAATTAGATCAAATCAAATTGTTTTCCAAACTGACTTAGCAAGTCAATCTGAAAGTCAGGCACAAGTAACCAGGAACAAGAATTGAGTTCAAAGTACTAAAGTTTATTTCATGCTAAGGGATGGGCTTCAAAAATAGCAGCAATGGGTTCACTGCCCTGTTACGGGTGGAATGGCCATGGTGGGTGTGGCCTAGTGGTGGCAGTGTTTTTCACCTCCCCAGGCTCTGGAACCTTTCCTCAAGCTACTGGGAGTGTGAAAACTACTTTCCCTGGCCTCCAAAGACCCCCCCCCCCCGAGGCCAGAAACAGGTCCATTTCTGGACTCCAGAACCTCTGGTAGGCCCATTTTCCCCCTTCGTGAACCTTCATGCGGGCCCTGCAACTGCCTGGCATGATGAACGGGCTACGTGTAGACTCCTGAGAGGAGCGGGGTGGGATGAGCAGGGTGGGAGGGGTGGGGAGGGAGGGGGAATGGCTAGCCAGAAGTGGCATTTGGGAGTTTGCCAAACTAGGCAGAATCCTAGCTAGAGGAATGCCCGAACATGTGCAAACCCCCAGCAGCCCGCTCCTGTTCATGCTATCTATACACAAGAATTTGATATGATCTGATTCAAGTGGGTCTCGACGTAAGTCTCTTGCGGAAGTGTAGCTAAATTGATGATACATTTGGTCCCTCCCTCCAGTTCAGCCTGTTCATCTCCTACATTGAATAGATAAATTGAATTGGATGTCTTCACATTAATTTGGATGATTCAGTGCATTTTTTAGAAATATTTCTAATGAATCAATTCAAAATTCTGAATTTTATTTGATTACTTTTTGAAATTAGCTTTTTTCCTAATTCATACATCTTTTGTATGATTCTACATGGCTGTATATACACATCTATATATTTTCATGCCATTATCCATTCCATAGTAATTATGTATTACTATGCAAACTAACAAATATTAGAGAACGTATGCAGCAAAGTTCCACAGTCTGTGCAATAACACTTTTGGACAACCCATCTCATCATTGCTTGTATATATTGTCTCAAAGGCAATATCTTTAAAGACTTATACAATATCTTTGCATTAAAGTTGAAGAAGATTCTAGTTACTCTAAATGGGGCTGAAGTTTAGCTAATTAAAGAATAAAAGCAGAACATTTTAATATTGAAAAAACTTTCTGCATCATTCTAATCTCTGGAACTTTTCAGGGTCATCTCACTGTTGGATATGAAATGGAGGGCAACTGTAATTCCAAGCCTGGCATGTCTGATTTTAACTTCCAATAGATGTTCCTTTAATCATAGAAGGATAGACCATATAGGTCAGTGATGGCTAACCTTATTCACATTGCGTGCCAAAAGCGGGGTAGGGCAAATAGGTTATGACCGGGTGTGCCCATACCCATAATGCTATGCATGCTGACCCCTGCCCTCCCCCCATTTTTGGCATGTGATGGACCCGTTTTTTGCCCTTCCCAGGCTCCAGGGCCTTTCTAGGAACCTGGGGAGTGTGAAAACAGCCTTGCCCCCCGGAGGCTCTCCAGAGCTTTCAGGAAGCTTCCCTGAAGCCTCCAGAGGGCAAAGAACAGCTGAAAAAGAAGGCCAAAGTACACTGGAGCTGACAGAGCAATGCCTCACATGTCCTAACAAACAACTCAGTGTGCCATCTGTGGTTTGTCATCACCAATATAGGTCCTCCATGTTCCATGCAGGAATCACTTAAAACAATGGTCACCAATGATGGTCTGTAGACCACTGATGGTCCATGAGAAAGTTTTGGTGGTCCGCAGAATTTTTTTTCAGTTTTTATATTGTACTAAATCGGGGGTCTTCAAACTACAGCCCCTGGGCCCGATACATGCAGTGAACACTTGTGTTGCTGCAGAAAGTCTTTGCTGCAGAGATCCCTTTGGGGTCTTTTTGTGCAGGTCAGAGGGGTGCAAAAATTCTGACTTCAGCCTCCTGGTGTGGGCCTTTGGGCAAAGGCTGGAGGGAAGTGCCACTGGAGGGCCTTGTTCCAGTAGGACTGTATCATGGCCTGGAATTGGTTGATCATCTCAGCCCGCTGAGCTTCCAGGCACTGGTGCTTAGCCTTATACTCCCACACGTCTTCTCTTTGCTTGGAAAGCCTATGCTCATTGTCTTCAGTGAGATGCTTTTGCTGAGCCTCCTTCTCGGTCAGATCCAATGAACAGAGCCAGTTGTTTTGCCAACTCTTTTTCGTGGTGGCTGCTTAGCTTCAACAACTGCTTCTTGTTGGGGCCCTAAGTAGCCTGGGTGGGCAGGTGAGGACTGGCTGGGAAGGGAGGGGTAAGTAGAGGCTGGTGAAGCCCACCCAGTCACATGACCACCTAGGCATGCTCACCCAACCAGTCATTAAGCATTGGTCCATGGGATTTAAAATTATGAATTTAGTGGTCCCTGAGATCTGAAAGGTTGGTTTGTTGAAATGTTGAAATGTTTATTCCATTTGTATGCCGCCCTATTCCTGAGAGACTCAGGGCGGCTAACAAGCAGGGGGGAAGGGGAATACAATCAAAAACAAAAACAAGCAAGTTAAAAACAGAGCAACAGTCACAATAGTTTAAGTGGGGCCGGGAACTCATCAGCCCCAGGCCTGCCGGAACAGCCAGGTCTTAGTGGCTTTGCAGAAAGCCGGAAGGATGGGGAGGATCCGGATCTCCATGGGAAGATCATTCCAGAGGGCCGGAGCAGCCACAGAGAAGGCCCTCCCCCAAGGGGTCGACAGTCGACATTGGCTAGCAGATGGTATTCGGAGGAGGCCTAATCTGTGGGATCTAATGGGTCGTAGGGAGGTGATTGGCAGGAGGCAGTCTCTCAAGTACCCAGGTCCAATACCATGTAGGGCTTTAAAAGTAACGGCCCCTGATTTAAAAGATATAGGACAATTTTTTATTTTTCCAGAATTCAGAGGTGATTTTTAGGAGTAATTGTGTATACTAGAATTCTGAGAATACTTTTAGCTTTATCACACTTGAGAAAGCCACGTTTCCTTATTCATCTTTTTTTTCTTTTTTCTTTTTGTAAAACATTTTGTGTGTGTGTGTGTGTGTGTGTGTTTTTTAAATAATGTATTCATGGTTACCAGCCATAGTCATAACAAAAGTTATTCATAATAAAATGTATCTTAAATAGCAAACAGAAAACCTTGTCTCTCTACTTTTCTTTTTTTTATGGTGAAGAAGAACCCTGAGACAATTTCTCAACCCTATTTACAGTATAGAAATAATGGCTGTGTTCTCTCTGTACAGCCTAATATAAAATGTTTATTGTCTACTGAGGAAGAAGAAAAAACTCAGATCTTGGCAAAGTTTGTACCATCTATTTTACAGTTGAAAAGAATGATTTCCTAAATATATCTCTGTATTATTCATGTTGATAGCAATGAGTTGAGAGATATCCTTGAGGACCACAAAGGACATACATTGTATTATTATTCTGAAGAGGTCAGTGAAAAAAGTGAGTAGTTTCTCCCATAATTTGTTTCTGGGAATTTAATCAAACGCTGCCTTCAAATGTATGGAAATGACATGATTTCCCCTGAGGGCAGGTATATTTCTCTGCTAAATGCTGGAGGACTCGGCAAAGATCTAATTTGATATACCTTCTCTAAAATCAGCTTGTTCCTCTGCTGAGATGTTATCTAATTGAACAATTTAATGTAAAAGTGTCTAGCATATAGTTTGTTAAATTATACTCAGAAGGTTAATCAATGGACTATTTGTATCACCTATTTTGAACAATGGGCAGCTATAAAATTGTACTAATATATGGCTTCTGATGTGTATAATCATATGTAAGAGTGTTAGGAACACTTTTCGGCCCAGAGGCTTCACTTTTTTGTGTGTACCTTCTTGAGGGTCAGAGAAGGCATCATAATCTTACCAGAATATGCAGAGCAGAATTCTTTGACCCTTTTTGTACTTAAAAAATTGGACAGAATTTAAGAGGAATAGCAGGTTGTGATCAACCTGAATTCCAATTGTGTTATTATTCATCCAATCATTCTGGAAATGATTAATTACATCTGTCTGCACATTCATTGAGTTTGAAGTCAAATTCCTTGATAATTCTGTCTGGTTTTGGTCTGCATTTTAGACATATTCAGATATCTGTTCTGCCCATCTGCTTTCCTGCAGGTGATTTTAGAACAAGGTAAGTACCAGTATGCAATGGAAATCAATATTACTTTGAATTGTTGCATTTCTGCAAACGCATTAAATGTATCAGAATCATTTAATGAATACAATCTCAGTTAGAAGCTATATCAAGACTGTACACTTTTCCATACTTATGATCTATGATATTAACTGGTACAAATTGTAACACATATAGACAGATATTGGGTCCTTGTATATTGCATATAAGTAGATTTATATTAGAGATGGACATTACCATTAGTAAGAAAATTATAGTAGACCTAATTTCCTTATTTCACCAGCTTTTCTTGATCTCAAAAGCTGAGAAGATCAGATCTGGTTAACACTTGGATGGGAGACAACCAGAAATTCTCAAATCTTGAACTGGTGGGACATCTAAATAAATAAACAGCTTGAAAGATGGTCAGGGAAAACTATTTCATAATGTTAAGAAAAATATAGGGATATTTCCATGTAGTCATTGGGAGTTGAGCTTAACTTGAATGAGATTGCTTTATTTTGGAGTCCTTGGTGTTCTCTGATCTTTGTTGTTGGCTTGCCAACCTTTCATTAGTAGACAAGGTAATATCTTCATTGTTAGTGTTACCAGTGTTACCTAGAGTGGGAATGATACATCTGCAAGCAACCAGGCTCAAAGAAGCACCAAGGACTCCTCAGTTAACCCTGAGCTACATATATTCTCTTCAATTGGTACTTTATTTTATATATGCATCCCCTTTGTTTATTTATCAATAAGTGGTAGAGTGAAAAGATGTATAACAGAAGAGTGTTGAGATACACTATGCCATCAGTCCTTCCATAATGAAGAGATATTAATTGTTGGGCAAATCATAAGCTATCAATCCTGTCTGGACTTCCAAAGTCTCTTCGAAGCCAATGATTCTGTCTCAAAATATTTTGTGCTTTGTCTCAGGTTAGTGTTGAATTCCTAACAACAAGGTCATGGAATATGAAAAGAGAGGATGGATAAACTTAGTCATGTTTAAGTGTTCTCATGGACTTTAAATGTAAAGCAAAAAAGAATTGTGAAAAGAGAAAAACCCAGGGAATTGGATAGAAAAGATAAAAGAAATAATTGTGAACAGAGAAAAGCCCTGGGAATTAGATATAGGAGATAACATTTTTGTTAAAATGTTTTTTTTCTTTAAGAATTTTTGCAATACTGATCTCATCAATCTGGAAGTATTGACTGTCATTGCATAGGAGAATCATATTTTTTATCAGATCTGATTTGATTTTTTTTTAAAAAATAAATATTTTCTAGTTACCTCTACTTGCAGTTCTTTCTTGTTTTGTGTTTTTCTTGTTCTCTGCAATCTTCTTGTTGCAGAGACAACTTCACTTAAATATCTATTTCAGATCATAAAGTTGTTGTCTTTGTGGAATTGGATTACTTGTTCTCAAAAGGAAGGGAGAGAGAAAACACCACAAAGGATACTGAATGGCATGAGTGGAAAGAAGGATCTCTATTATTTATCAAAGGTTCAGGAAGTGCAATACAGTCTTATATATACAAGTAAATCATTGACTGCAGTATCAAGCATACATGGGCCGAATATGGAAAAACAAATTGTGGCTTATAAACATACAGCTTTTAGCTAATTAGCTAACTTATTTAGCAAATGCAAGCTTAGGTGAGGCTTTTTCTTCAGTTACTGCTGCATATTAACTATAAATACTGAACCAAAATATGATGCAACACAGGTTATCTCCCTTTAGTTACAGGCATTAGACAATTATTTTAACTTAGTTACAAATATGAACATTCAATGTTTATTTTTATGTATATATAACTATCATTTATTTATTCATTAAAGCACTCAGATTTTCATTTAATTGCTGGCACCTGGCAAAGAACTCAAATTAATTAAAGAAAATTGGATGACCCTGTAGATATCCTGTTGATCTAGGATCTAGGTAATTGGCTTCCCAAAGCCTGGGAAAGAGGATGACAGTTTGCCAAATACTATAAATGCTCAACATCTGCTCATTCTTCTTTCATCAGGAAAATGGGCAGCCATCTTCACATTGCATCAATGGGTGATTAGCAAGAGGATCAAGAAAGCTCTAGCCTTAGAAAGATAAATATAAACTGGTTGCTAAAATAACATATCTAGTTTCAAGTTTAATCTCAAGCCCTTGGCACTCCCAATTTTCATCAGAGAGTAAAATTATCACTGTTTTCTTTAATGACATTTATAAGGGGGGATTAAATTGCACCACATTTATTTCTAAGTTTATTTGCAGCAAAATCTGGTGGTGGGGAGGACAAGGAGGTTCAGTGATTGGAGCAATGACACAACATTGTGTTGTAAGCACATCTCTTTTCTTCCTGTGTTGCAATGCTACAACAGCAAAAGTGTGGAGCTTGCAGTGAAACATGAAAACACTGATGGTTGTGAGGCTCGAACCTTTCTTGTTGTCTTGCTAACCACCTACTGATGACTTGCTGGTTACCAATTTTCTTAACAAGAAGAATATGCAGATTTTCTATGCTTGCAATGTTTTGCAAATTCCCATTCTTTTACTCAAACTCTGAAAAGTCCATTGCCATCATAAAAATAGTTTAAATGTTCTTTCACTAATGTCTTTGAATTTCTTAGCCCAGGAGATCACTATCCATATATACAGAATTGTTATAAGAATAATCATGATGAATTTGCAAGGCACTTTGTATTTATTTTATAAGCTTATATCCTTTATTAAGGTAGAACAACACAACTGACAAAGCACAACCGTTCCAATAATATTCACATTAAATATAAACATAGAGATGTTGTAAATATTATGTTTAAGTTGATATTGTGGTTTCATATATTTTAGAATTTTTAAATTGTGACAGTTGCAAGTACTAAAGAACAGCATTTAACATATTATAAACAAACATTCCATCAAAGCTATGAGAAGCCATATTTAAATCAGGACCCTAATCCAGTGTTTCTCAATCTCAGCAAGTTTAAGATGTGTGAATCTCAACTCACAGAATTTCACAGCCAGCATTAACGCCTGATGATATAACAGTAGCACAAACAGAGTCCCATTTAAAAAGGTACCCATTGACTTTTAGTTTCAGATGGAAAAGGATTACCAGTTTTGCTACTAAAAAGCTGGACGATTTTCAAAAGAGCCATGATATTGGCCGGTACTTGCATATGATTAATATATGGGAAGAAATCTATATTGTAACCACATTACAAATTACTAAAAATGATCTTATATCCTTTGTAATGTGAAATCTCTGAACGATTGATTAGAATTATTGTTCTTATGTTATGGATAGCATTAGGAATAACACTTATATACCTCTTCACAGTGCTTTACATCCCTCTCTAAGCGGTTTATAATGTCAGCATATTGCCCCCTACAATCTGGGTCCTCATTTTAGTGACCTCAGAACAATGGAAGACTGAGTCAATCTTGGTGCCAGATGCCAGAAAAGACAAAGAACTGGGGGGAAAAAATAAGGAAATCCTTATCTACAATCAACCAAGTAAGTAAGAGTGGGGTATTTTAGCACTTCCCAAGCATCAGGCATCACAGTTCACAGCCATCATACTAACACAGACTAGATTTGTATTGTCACAAAAACACAAATCACTTATGTGTAATTGGTTAACTATCATGCTATCTCAAGTTCCTGAAACTGTAAGACAATAACAGGAACAACACATTTAATTATGATTCAGTATCAAGAGAGGTCACAATCTAATAATACCTAAAATGTACAATTTGGCATTTTGGTTAGATGATTAATGTAAACCTCTCCACCTCCAGCCCCGAATAATTTCATTCTGAAGCAAGGAGTTTTATTTAAGAATTGCTTTTGTTATGGCCTTGATCCCAAGGAACTTTTCCTGGTAGACAAAAAGGATTATGACTTTAAACTAGTTTAAAAAACAGGGCTGATAAAATTGTGGTTTAAAAAACTGAAAGAGCAGACAAGTAAGATAGAAAAGGTAATGGAAATTACATACATTCCAAATGTAAATGGCCAATAACCCATGACATTTCAATAGCTTTTATCCAATAATGACAATATCTATAGATGCTTGAGGTGAATTTTCAAAAATCTCAGGTCAGCTTTTAGGGGAATTGCTGAGGTGGAGGGCACCTAGGTAGTTATACAATTTAACACAATGGGCTAGTGATATTTTTTCCTAATTGGGAAAGGGACCATGAGAAGATGGCTAAAATAAAATTCCATTTAATCCCATGGTATTATCTCTTGTGATTTAATTGAAGCTTCAGGCTACTATTGACTTTACGATTAAAGGCAGACACTCAGACTCATTGTTCATGTAACCCATAACCAATGATCTCACAATGCTCAAAGTCACTAAAATAGTTATTACTACTGAAAAACTACATTTCTTTTCTGGCATCAAATTGAATACGAGTAATTTAAAAAAAGTTGGAAAAAACTTCAATCACAGAATAATACTTTAAAATGGCTTACAAATGTTAAGTATTATAATGATGCTAAATATAAAACTACTTTTAGTAACTGTCTGCAGAATTACTGTAGGTGACATAGAAATTTTATACAAAAAGCTATGTAGAAACTTTACAAACGAAAATAATAAAATAGCACCTCAGTATTCAAAAAAGACATTGTGGAGGTCTATTCTTTTCCCTCACAAAGCTGAAAAATCTTGAACCTGAAATTCTTTTGTGGAAAAGGAAAGCAGAGCATAAACTTGAATAGCCATTATATTTTATTAATTGGGCTGTGGATGAGGTCTAGAGATTCCAGCATTCCTGATAAAAAAACATCTGAAGGGGGAAAAAAATAAGGAAAAGTATGTTTGCAAATTGGAGGGCAGTTTTTTCTGCTATATTCTGACAGGTTTGTATTTGATAGTTCATGGAATATTTGAAACACCCTCCTGATTGGGTGTTTGTTGTGTTTCCCTTTTTAACCTTGTTGTGTCCAATTGTTTTTAATAATTCTTTTTAATTTTTTTTATTTTATTTTTTTCATTTCTGTAAGCCGCCCGGAGTCCTCCGGGATTGAGCGGCATAGAAATTTAATAAATGAAATGAAATGAAATGAAATGAAATGAGTTTGCAGTCTGTTTAGATGCTGAGAGTAGGATTATTTACTTTGAAGATGTGCAAATTAGCCAAGACATTCAGCTTTCCCTTTCTGTTCCAAGCAAACACTTTCACTCTTTTTTCCTGCACAGCCACATAGCTGAGAGTGCACAGAGTGTTCTTGATTTTCAAAGAAGAGAAAAGCCAAGAACTACTGCTATCTTGTATACTTTCAAAAAGGAATTCAACTTTTCTTATTTCTCTGGGGAGGGACCCTTCCAAAGTCAGTAAAATGAGGGACCAAATTATTGGGGGCAACATGTTGACATTGTAAATCACTCAGAGAGTCCTTTAAAGCACTGTGAAGCAGGTATATACATCTAAGTGTTATTTCTATTGCTAACTCTTTCTAATGTTTTGCCACCCCGAATCCACTGCAGCAGCAACCTTTTCCTAATAAAATTTGTGGTTAAAGGCTTTTATAGCATTACTTGACACCTGACATGTCCAGTCTACCTCTGAAAACCATGGAGCAGGGGTGGGTTCCAGCTTCTGTTACTACCGGTTTGCTCAGGGATGCACTTCATGCATGTGCACACTTGATGCGTGCTATGCATGCATGCACAGTAGTAAAAATTGCTTCTGCACATGCACAGAAGCAAAAAACAAGATGGCAGCGCCTATGGTTCTACCAATAAAACCGATTCAGGTGCATGGCTGGCAGAGTTACTACCTACTTGCCGAACCAGTCCAAACAAGAAGGGACCCGCTCTGCCATGGAGGCTTTCTTACGGAAGACTTATGGAACCAGTTCAAGGGCATGTTGCTCTTGTATTTTTCAATACACTGACAGTGTTCCTGCCATTGGTTTACTGCATAGATTACTGCTATATGGGAAAGAATGTATGGGTGCATTTCCTATATATTTCTGAGTGAATGTCAAACCAAATCTATTCTTTTTTAGGTTTATGCAAGAGGGCCATATTTTTTCATGGAGGCGTTTTTACATTCTGATGGCAGTGATTTGCTTTAATTTGGAATGGAGACGAAGTAATTCATGTCAACATAGTATTTCACACAATTTCTGGGTACCTATTGGGATTTACAGTCATTGTCCTTAAGACTTTTCCATCTACAAGAACTGCCAGAAATCCTAAAGGGATCCAATATGGTTGTTTGCATCACTTTTTAGAAAGGGGAATGTATGTGACTTTGCAAAGCAGCTTCAAAAAAGTGTTTCACATCAGTATTGGACAAGGCAAAGCACCTCTTCAAAAACATGCTTAGCCCTAAGATTGTAGGTACATTATGGCAAATTTTATCAGTAGTGTTTCCAAAATGAAAATATATATAATTTCAGAGAATGAGAAAGAAAGAAAGAGAGTGTTGCAGCAGTGGAAAAGAGAATGCACTTATACTAAATAGCATCCTTAAAAAAAGAAAAGAAATCACATTTACTGTCAGCAAAGCCACAAGCTTATTTGCTTCCAGTAACAAGTTCAGAAGCAAATTTCTTACTGTTTCTGATTTACATATTTTATGTAGGATTTCCCCACCCCCACCCCCAGCAGCTTTGAAGCAATTCAGAATAAGGAGCAGGAAAAATCATTTTGAGGAGAGGAACTTCTATTTTCCTCCTTCAAATGCTATTCCATTATAATTTAAATTTATATGCCACCCAACTCTCAGCAACTCTGATTTACAATTGTTAAAACATTTAAGAATAATGTAAAAAACCCCAAAACAGCTTAAGTAAAAGAACCAGGATGTCAAGAAATACTGCAGAAAAAACGAGAAAGGAACAGAAAGGGGGAGGGGAAAACACCAGTTGTCACATAAGAGCGGTGTTTAGAATGCAATATTGCAGGCTAATTCTGCTGACTGCCAATAATTTGATTCTCACCAGCTGAAGGTTGAGACAGCCTTCCATCTTTCCAAATTCAGTAAAATGAAAACCCAGAGTTTGGGGGGCAATATTGGTAATCCTCGACTTACAACAGTTCATTTAGTGTCCATTCAAAGTTACAAGGGCAATTGAAAAAAAGAGACCTATGACTGTTTTTCAACTTATGACCATTGCAGGATCCCCTGCATCCACATGATCAAAGTTCAGAAGCTTGGCAACTGGTACATATTAATGACTGTTGCAGTGTCATGTGGTCATGTGATCAGCTTTTGCAACCTTATGACAAGCAAGTCAATGGGGAACCCAGATTCATGATTCACTTTAGAATCATGTTATAACTTAACAAATGCAATGGTTCACTTAACAACTGTGGCAAGAAAAGCCATTTCACTTAGCAACCTATATTTTAGATTCAATTGTGGTCATAACTCAAGGACTATCTGTATGCTGACTCTATAACTGCTTAGAGAAGGCTGTATCGCACTGGGAAGCAGTATCTACCATAAGTCTAAGCGCTATTGAACTCCAAATGCCTGGGTGGAGGTAATTAAGGCTCTTCAAAAAACTAGTAGGGTGGGACCCATTTGAATTTGGGGGGAACTATATTACAGAGGCAGATCCTGCTACAGAGAAGACATGCTTTCAGGGTGCAGACATCCATATCTCATTTCTAAAACATTGACACTGGAGGCCTATCCATCATAACTTATGGTAGGCCCTTAACTTGCTTTCTGCATTCAAATAAAGAATGTTTTTTTTTCTTCAGGCTTCTTTTTGCCCTTTAGGTGAAATGACTTCATTAGTACTACTAAACAACCTATTTTAATACCATCTGCTGGGAAGAGTAGCCTAAGGAAAGCCCTTCAGCATTTTTCTGCGCTAAAATACCAAAGTGGGTGTCTAGAATTGCTTTCAATCTGTGTATCTGCAAAACATCTCTGAACTTTATTGTTATAGGTTGATTCTGTAGCAGTATTATTAATACTGCACAAAAGTTGCTCATCCAGAACCAGCCACACACAGAGTAAGAGTTCCATACTGTCTTGAGCTAGCTTAAGGTATGTCGCTGCATTGAATGGAATTCACCCTCTATGGCTGAGCTAATATTGTGAAGCCATTCTTGTCTCCATTCTGTGGCTGAACCAATCTACCTCTCCTTGGTTATGTTAAGGCCAGACCTATATTCACTGTAGTGTCCATTCCCTTAGCAGATGGGAGCCTTAGTAGATTTGCTTGAATGGAGTACATTCAATGTACTCACACTGAATATGAAATCATAAAAAAGTTTTTTCTCCCCAAAGCTACATTGAAAGGATTGGACTTATTTTCTGGCAAGAAAGAAAGCATGCTCTGTAATAATTTCAGGCTACTGAATTTGTTTCTAATTACTTGACAGTTTGCTCTTCATGAAGAATAGAAAAAAACAGTACTGACTATCATCGAAGAACATTTCAGATAATATGTATGGGTATAAATTAATCTGGAACCCAGAAGTGACGTGGTATTTCCGACATGAATATAACGACTTAGCCTGTATGGGCAAAGGATAATTTGAAATAACTTCCATATCATGCAATGGGGTTTATGTTTTAGAAAGTTGGTTTAGGTTTTTTTTTTTCATTTTCTTTGTGCAAGAAAGAGAGGAGCAGTTGCAGTTGCAGTGATGTTAATGAAGCAGAGCAAAGTACCTCAAATGGCACAGATCAGAGGTGTTATTCAGCCAGTTCTGGTGAACTGGTAGCGGAATTTTTGAGTAGTTTGGTGAACTGACAAATACCACTTCTGGATGGCTCCGCCCACATCTATTTGCTGCCTCCAAAGTCCAGCTGATCAGAGTCCTAGCTGAACGATTGGGTCTTCTTCTGTTACCGTGTACAGGAGAACGGAGCTGGAAAGCAGGTTAGTGGGGTGGGGAGCAGTGGTGGGTTGCAGGCAGTACACCAGTGTACCAGAACCTGCCCGGAGCACCGGGTACCATTCCGATATGGTGCTCCAGAGAGGCCACCCATCCACCCATGTGCCTTACCTGTCTTTAAAGTTTTTGGCGCTTCCACTGAGGAGCTAGCATCGCAGTGGCTCATGGAGGCATCGCTGGATGGTAAGACGCATGCACGTGTTACGTGCATGTGTGTCACACACATTCATGTGAAGGATGGTGGGCCCCGTTGCAACCGTACTGGTTGCAATGGGATCCAGAACCCACCACTGGTGGGGAGGGAATGGGATTTTACAGTATTCTTGCCCTGGGGTGGGGTGAGAATGGAGATTTTGCAGTATATCTATCCCCTGGAGTGGGGAGGGAGTGGAGATTTTGCAGTATCCTTCCCCTGCCATGCCTACCAAGCCATGCTACTGCCATAGAACCAGTAGCAAAAAAAATTGAATCCCACCACTGGCACAGATGCTGTGTTGGATGGAGGTACAACTGCACACATATGAAGGCATTAACTTTCATTTTTATTTTTACTTCTCTCAATGGTTGTGCATCATTATTTATATTAAACCAGGAAGATATTAGAACTAGACCTAATCGGGGTGGAGAGGAAAACATAGTGTTAATTATTCTCCTATGATCTGGAGTGGAGTTTCTCACCCTTAGCAATTTTAAGATGTGTGGACTTCAACTCTCAGAATTAGCAAATTGGCTAAGAGATTCTGGGAGTTAGAGTCCATGCATCTTGATGTTGCCAAGGTTGAGAAACATAGAGAAATGTCTTGTCATAGGTCAAGATAGCAGCAGAAATGCTTCTGAGAATCACTTCTAAAATGCAACCACCAAAGGCAGCATGTATACAGATGGAAACATTAAAATTGCAGCTAAAAAGTCCATTATTCTTTTCATTATTTGATGCTAATTCAAATTCATAGTAATGAAGCCTATGGATCTAAAATGTTTATTCTTCTATCAATATTTACCATCACCCGCATTATTTGTTTAATGACAATGACACGTTTAATACTTTTTAGTTCATGGAATTATGAAAGGATTAAAGTAAAATTTGGTTCATTTTATTTATAGTTTTGTCAAGTATCTACTAAAGTATTGTAGACATAATTAAACATAATAATCTTCCTAGACATAGATTTTATCTCCAAATGGAAATATTTTTGAAGTGATCTGTGAATGTGAATTAGAAATAGGGCTTTGGCTTTGTCCTGATCTGACATGGTTCGGAAGAAAACACCAATTTTATGCCAAAGAAGTTTAGAAAACAACTGCTGAATTCTCTGAGTCCTGGATTAGAAGAAGAATGTTTTCTATCACTACATTCAGTGTCTGAGGCATATTTAAGTAAGGCTCTTTAGAAAATCAAATTTGATTTTAGAGTACCAAATAGCTCAGCAAGCTAAAGCAGATTACAGGAGATGACTACTTTTTCAAACCTGAATCTGTTTTTACTATTTTATCTTGAATGTGTGCACAGCTTAGGCTAGCAGCAAATGAAGCAGTTAAGCTAACTTCCAAACATAGGAGAAAAGTATTTTTCATAACTGCAATAAAATTAGACAAAACATAGGCAACAGGCCCAGCCTGCACTTCATTCCTAAAAAGTAACATTTTTCTAAGCAGCAATCCTCTAAATCCTCATGTGGGATGAGGATAAAAGTTCATATTTGTAATGATTCTCAAGTTGTGAAGAAGCACTTCTCACTGCTCACTTATTTCTGGTTTTAGTAGAAAAAGTAATGATAACACAATGATAGATCCTGTGCATGCTTAGACCATCCTTGACAATGATGCTCATTTGCTCTAGATGCAGCAGAGATGCATACAGTGTTGCACATTATATTCTACCTCTTCCAGGTTCAGTAGCACAAAACAAAAGCTATATCTCCTTCTGCATAGTTTCAGCATGATTTAAGAAGAATGAATTCTCAAAACTCTTGGTATTATTCAGCCTGCTATGCTGACCCAAAGAGGCGTATGGTCCAGAATACAGGAATATAAGATACTATAAACTTTTCTAAGTAAGCAGTCTGCTTAGACACTCTCTCTTTCTCTCTCTCTCTCATGTGTTATATACAGTCTACTTGTAAAATAAATCTTAGTTTTCAGGCAGATAAAATAGGTATGACTAATGTAATAATTTATTAGAATTCATTCATGTACAGCATTAATTGCATTGAAGAATACGTTTAGTGAAACCTGGAGATATAACATATCCCTGACAGAATATCAAATACACATTAATATATAGTATTTTATGAGCGAGTTGAACATTAATTTTGCAGGAAAGCTAAATCATTCCCTTAATATGAAACATAAACTGTCACTTTCTTGGCTCCATACTTTGCCTGCCTTCATATTCTGACAACTGAAATTGGATTCAGGGTTAGCCTTAGGTATTATTAAAACACCGCACTCAATCCACCAAGCAAGACACCATTCATTTTGATCAGTTTTTGCAAATGTTTGTTAATAATTTCCATTATAACTTTAGGCCATTTGCAGGTAAGCTCATGAGAGGGATCAACTCCAGAATGTGAAAAATAGGTTGCAGAGCTCAATGAAATACTTGGAAAGAGAAAAAAAAATATAGGACCATAGGTTACAACAAATGACATTTTGATGTTCAATATGCAGAATTTTTAAATCTATAGATCATTAAAGCAATCCACCCCATGCAGAGAAACTGACACTCTTGTTCTGCTGTAAAGGTATGTTTAATACACCTTTTTGTATATAAATCACTTGCTATTCTCTGAAACTATTCCAAACATTTGCTTCATCACCTTATAAAAAGAGCAGCTTAACAGAGAGCAGTGAAACCTCAGATACTCCTTCCCTACAAATAAGATGACTAAACCAATGATGTGCTAATTTAAGTAATTACTATGGCAACTGTTTATATGACACATACTATTTGTTAGAGTCTTAAAAGATCCAGGATCCTCTTACAAAGCAGAAAGTCTGTCACAAGCAGAATTTGAGAAATCCTATAAAAGTGTTCAAGAATGCAACTCTGGGCAACGTCATGTATATATCCATAATTTTCTTAACATTACTACAGATGTTATTTGCCATTGCATATTCCAGCATGCTTTTTCAGCTTCTGGATACCTGTGTTCCCCCATCCAAGTAGTAACCAAATCCAACCCTTCTTCATTTCCATGTTCAAAGTTAGGGAAATGTCTGGTAAGATGCTATGTTGTTAGGATGATCAATGTTGGATCTTGATGACCACATAGGCAAACCTTTTTTAGGATGATCTGTTCCCAACTTTGCCCCTCAAGTCTTTCACCCTTTGCTGCTAAATTTGATCCAATGCTTGTTCTGCTATTGTTTTCGTTCCTTCTATCTTTCCCAACATTCACAAGAGAGTTGGGTTTCCAAACGGTATGTCTGAAATATGAAATATGAATCTAGTCGGAGTTAGAACTCATTGTAATGAGAGACTCTTTGTATTCTGAACCAATGTCTGCTCAAAGTGCTGAACAGATGAGGGCTAATTATCTGAGACTGAATAGTCTCAACTTGTGAGTGGATGTTTTTCTGGCACAAGATATGTAATAAGACATGAATAATTAACATGATTGCACTCCCTCAGAATAGCATATACATAGTTTTAGGATGTTCCTAGAATCCTTCCTATCATTGGAGGCCAAACTGATTTTTATGATGAGGAATACCTGCTACAACTTTCAGTTGATGTGCTAATGACACAACAACTTACTATTTTCACATACCAGTAAGTTAATATATAGACGATGCATTTTTTATGAGCCAACTGTGAACTTTAGTTGGAAACCACAGATGGTACAGAATATGGCAACCTAATTGTTGATTGGTGTATCTAATTGTGTAAATGTTTAGCTTTGAAACAATTGCATTGGCTGCTAATTAGATGAGTTATTTGTGAAAATGATAAAAGCAGAATATAAATAAATGAATAAATTAAAAAATACTAAGCCAGGTACAAAGTGTTGTTTATGATACATACCCGATCCAATTACATGTACTTAAATAGCAGAATGCCATCTAGTTGTTATTTGTATGGTATTTGTAGTCCTTAATGCTCTCTGATGTTGCTTGCTTATATTTATTTCATTACCAGATTAGAAATAGTAGCAAAGTGAATAGTATTTCTCTGTGATCATTTCTTATAGAGTTTTCTCTCCCAAAATTCACAAAACACAAACATGTTTGTTATAAATATGAATTCTTTTGCCTTTATTCTGTTTTTTGTTCCTTGTCTATATGCATGTTTATTTATGTTTTGTGTTGTATATTGTCATGTATTTTTATGTGAATTTTATATATTTAAATGGTTCCAAAATGTTTTAAAGAAAGAATACCATGTAATATAATAATAATGGCAGAAATGGTGGAGAAAAGGGCAAGGAAGATCAAGAATTGGTCGACAATAGTGAAGATTAATTGCATGGTTTTTGGACAAAACATCTGGTCTACTCCACTCATTTCCGAGCAATTTAATAACATACTGCAAGGAGGTGAAATTGAATATGGGTTAACATCTGGCAAAACCTACCTGATAACAAAAGAGGCAGCACCAGGCAACTACAGGCCAATTACCTGCTAACCAATAACTTTCAAATTGCTAATTTTGGTAGCTGATGCTAGCCAATAGCATCTTGTTGAAAACAAGCTCTTTCTACCTGAGCAGGAAGGAAACTGCTCAAACAGCAAAGGAACTAAAGATCAGCTCCTAATTCACAAGATAATTTTTGAAAACTGCAAAAGAAAGAAGATCAACTGGAATGTAGCTTGGATAGATTACAAGAAGGTATTTGACTCTGCCACATGACTTAATAATCATGTGCCTAGAAATAACAGGAGTCAGTAAAAAGATCAGAAGCTTTGTACAAAGACCAATGGCACAATGGAAGACATAATTGATGGACAATGGTGATAGACTTGGAGAGGTCAAGAAAGGATTCTTTCAAAGAGACTTATACTCACCACTACTGTTTGTCTTTGCACTTTGCACATCAAATACATCTGCCAGGCTATCTCACCTCTTATACATGCACAATCTGATGCTGTATGGAAAAACACTATCTGAATCACTGCTGAATATTGTCTGCATAAATAGTGACGATATTGCCATGGAGATTGGACCAGACTAATGTGCCACCCTCACCAGGCAAAAAACAGGCAAAAAATAGTGGAGACTAAAGGAATCAAGATACTTTATAGAAATAACATCAGGAATCTGGATTGCTACAAATGCCTGGGTATCATTCAAGCTAACAATATCAAGCACACGGAACAATATCAGGCAAGGTTAGAAGTGAATACATCATGACAGTAAAGACGATCTTAAAGTTTAAATTTTGTGGAAGAAATATCATCAAGGCAATTAACACCTGGCCAATTCCAGTTATCAAACACACAGCTGGAATAGTGGACTGGACTGAAGCAGAACTAAAAGACCTAGATAGGAAGAGTGGAAAAATAGTGACAATGAACCAAGGAAAATTAGAAAGCCTATCCATAATGGTGATGTATGACTTCTAAAAATGAGTAAATTGGTAGTTGAAAGGAAAAGTCAAGAGGGTAAAAACTCTCCAGCATGTTTGGGGAATTAATTAAAATCACTATAAAAGAAGCTCAGTTAGACTAGTGTGCCATAGGTCAGTAGAAGATACAAGATACAGCAAGGCAAAAGAGATTGACATGATTATAGCAACAGATTCATTTCCTTATAACATTAAGGAAGATCTTTCAGCCTACAACAAGGAGCTTCTTTTAAAATAATGAGATTGGAAAACTTCCTATTAACCCTTTTTAATTCAGTTACTTTTTCCAAGGAGAAAAAAGGACAACAATCCCACATGCCTTGTAATATTCATTTAGCTGTGGGCATGATGAAAAAAGTAGAAATGGAACAATAGAATCAATACAGGGTGTCCCAAATGTCTTAGTACAGTTTTAAGCTTTAAGACTATTGGGACATCCTGTATTAATTTCACAACTGGATTTCCCTAAATTTGTGTCATACAGATGTATTGGATTGCAATTATATTTTTTCCAAATAGTATGACATGATAAAAATTAGAATACTGATAGCACTTAGACTTATATACCACTTTATAGTGCTTATAGCAGTCTCTAATCCCGTGAGTTTGACAGCCCTGGCTGTGAGTTTGACAGCCCTGCTCTAAGCAGTTTAAAGAGTTTATGCCAACAACCTGGGCTCTCATTTTACTGACATTGGAAGGATGAAAGGCTGAGTCGATCTTGGGTCAGTCAAGGTTGAATTGCTGGCAGTGAGCAGAGTCATTCTGCAATACTGCATTCTAATCACTGTGCCACCATGGCTCTTTCTTTGATAATGGTAATCACATATATTTGGAGAACATATGTTGGAAAATTCTTCCCTAATATCTTCAAATATCTCAAAGCAATTTGACATACCAAGAGGATAACTCTAAATATAATATATTTGTAAAATCTGTTCTAAACAGAAGACTGCTTCCAAACTATGTGATTAAAATGATAGAACTGAAACAGAGGCTGAGCTAAATAACTATGCTTTATTTATTTGTTTATTCAATTTCAATTTTATTTACTTGTTTATTCAATTCAGCCACCCATTTTGGCTTACAATTCCAAGACCTTTAGTACCTTCCTGTCACTGCCATGTAAAAACTGAACTTCTGACTAATGACCATGCATTGTTACGTGCAGTTCTGTATGAGTTGAGGATATGCTTGGCAAATTCTTATCTGTCTTTCTGTTTCATTTTGTCTGTCACTACAAAAAAAATCATCTATGTGATATAGAACAAGTTGCCTGCAGATATTACAGTTTTGTTCTTGTCTATTGTCAACCCAATGCACTGGTCTGTTGGGACATGCAGGCTGCCTTTTCACAGTCAAGATTTTTAACTCTAGCTTGCTGAATAAGCCATAATAGTTGATTCATACATACACATAATTCTAACTAAAACCAAAGGCTTACTACTGTTGCTACCTTTTTCTTAGAAGCTAAACATTCAAAGTAGGTAAAGAATTATATATTTTTGAGAGGTCAGTTTCCACTGGTCTCAATATAGGAAATATTCCTCAAATACAAAGAACCTTAAAATTATTACATGAACAGAACTGAAATTAAGATTTCCACCTCATGAAATTTTAATTTCTCAATATTTGGGATATAATTTTTAAAATAAAAAAGCATATTGATACATCAAGTCTTAAAACAAAATACCCCTTCAGAGTAAAGCTGCAAATAAAATTGTTTTTCTATATCAATCTGGAAAAGTCACATTGCTTTACCCTGTAACACCAATTTATGCCTATTTCCCATTGAGGCATTTTGCTACCTCAGTGCTACTGAGGTGCCCTGTTGAGGTGGATCATGGGTGGTTCATGCCCAAATAGCTGCAATTGTCCCTCCAACAATGATTAGTAGTGGCAGAGTTGACAGTGGTATAGAAAAAAGTCCTCATTTGTTTACCAACTCTTTTCTCAAAAGGGGTCAGCAACAGTCCTGTCTGCCTGCCTGTCTGCCTATCTATTTACCCAATCATCTTTCACAAAATTCTTTTGTGTGTTTTTAAGAACATGGTTCATATATCATGTCAATCTGTAATGTGATCATGTGTTTTTTCCTTATCATGTTGTGTAGATCCAGTTATTGCCATTTGTATTCAGTAAATAATGGTTGAGCTGTTATTGTCTTCAAAATATCTTTGTAAGCAAATGAGTTCTGGGCTAAAAAGGTCAATGTAAATGTTCCCCCCACACATATGTGCTAGTCATTCCTGACTCTAGGGGGAGGTGCTCATCTCCATTTCAAAGCCAAAAAGCCAGTGGTATCCGAAGATATTTCCGTGGTCATGTGGCTGGCATGACTAAACACCAAAAGCACACGGAACACACTTACCTTCCCACCAAAGGTAGGTTCTATTTTTCTACTTGCATTTTTACATGTTTTCGAACTGCTAGGTTGGAAGAAGCTGGGACAAGTAACTTGAGCTCACCCCATCACATGGCACTAGGGATTCGAACCGCCAAACTGCCAGCCTTTCCGTCGACAAGCTCAGTGTCTTAGCCACTAAGCTATGTGTCCCTGTTCTGTGCTACTGCTCTAGCAAAGTAGCAAAGAAACAAATCAGGAAACCATCCTTCTGCTCTTCATCTCTGCCAACTGGATTATCCAATCACTAATGTTTAATGAATGTTTATAGTTATAAAATATCTTTTTGATGAATATCATGCTAATAGCTATCGATTCACCTTTGCCAGATTTTTGATTTATAGCAGTTATAATTATATTAACCAAGGATTTTATACATCCAGCCTGGGTGCAGATGAAGGGAAAAGCTCTATGAAAATCACTGTATGTTTATTACATCATATTTCATTCTAATTCTTTTATTTCTTCAAATTATGATGTGTTTTATAACAGGACACTTCTTTTCATTGTTCAGTTATACTGAAAAGCTATTTGTGAGACAAATTTTACTGTCATTTTATATCCACTATCAATGTTTTATGCTACTTGTTAATATTTTGAAATTGGGAAGATTTGCCTGGATTGAGAAAAACAGTTCTATTATTTTAGATGTGAATTTGGTTTTATTTCCCAGCATAAAACTATAATAACACTATGCAGAAACTGTATAATTTTAGAAATCCTTATACAAAAAGGAATGTTTTGCACATATGAACAACTTGCCTATAACACTTTTCATTATTCTAGAATAATGTATTTTATTGAAACTTAGATTAGTGTTTTTCAAACTTTGCAAATTCAAGAATTCCCCAGCCAACATTCTCGGAGTTGAAATCTACATTTCTGAAAATTGCCAAGTTTGAAAAAACACTAATCTAAGTTTTCAATGTTTTTTTTTTAATTGTTCAGGAAGCAAAACAGATAAAAGCACTCAGGAAAAAGACATGAGGAGTCCTTAGTGCTCTCTGAGACTGGTTGTTTTCTTGCAGACATTTCATTACCCTAATTATGTACCATCATCAGTGCAGTGATGATTAACAACAGGTGGTGTTACCTAGTTTGACTAATGATATGCAAGAAAACAACCAAGCTCAGAGACCACCAAGAACCCTTCATTTCAAACCTAAGCATCAGATATTCTCCTTTATTGGAGAAGAAATGGTTTAGCCTTTTCTAGCATGGTGTTAACATATGTCTAAAATGTCAACCTTCTAAATCAGTAATTGAATCTGCATGGAAGCCTCCTTCCCATTTAAATAAATGACTTCTTTGAGGTTACAGTTGAATAAGACATGAACTCCCCACTAAATTTTCTTGTTTACATCATGGGGGTTTGCAATATTGCAACTGCTCCCTGGGACATGCAATACAGAACAAGCAAGAGCCAAATCCCAGGGAGTTTTAAAAATATCACACACACACACACACACACACACACACACACACACACACACACACACTTGATCCCTTGAGAACCTCAATTAAGCATCAGGTTACTCATTTGTACTCTAAGAACTCTTTATGAGCTGTATAAACACTTCCATAACACTGGAAATTTGATTCAGTTGATTTGGAATTTAGCCTTCCCAAAACCTACAACACAAAATTTCCCTTACCTCCGTCTACTTATGGTAGCTACTTATTAATAGTTTTAGCAATAATTAAGCATTCAAATATTACAGTTATGATTTCTTGAAATACACATGAAATTAAAATGCAGCATAAATTAATTAAATTGTATAACTATATAAATTATAAATTATAATCATATTATACAGTGAAAGACAGAAATTACTAAGCTATCAAAGAAGGGAAAAGAGTGGCATCAAAAATCCTGTAGAAGAAACAAAAAAAAGACGAACAAACTTAAACAAAACTCAAATAGAAGCTTAACAACTAAACAAAACTAAATATATCCATATCGAAAAAACTAATCAAGTGCTAAATTTAAGGATTAATTACTGCAAATTAATAACTCAAAAGGGTACATATTCATCAGTAAAGCGCATTTTCCACAGTAAGACCTTAATAATATTTATTTCTGAGTAAATGTTAAGATTGAGCAAAACATAAAAAATAGGAAAGTTTCACATTGTAAAACATGCCTACTGTCTGCTTAAAAAAGGTGGCTTCAACTGAGTGTTTGCTTGATTTTGAGACTACCTTGATCTGTCCTCCAAAAAGTTGAAAGCAAATGAATATGATGGCCCACTTCCTGAGAGGCTGCAACAAATGATGGCAAGCAACATTTTTAGTTTGCTACTGTTGGCTTTTGTGATGGGTCATGCCTTCCATTGTTTCTATTTAATAAAAACATTATTGATATTGCTTCAACCTTCCAAATATATTGACCAATTATTGTTTGCCTATTCTGATATACCTCTTCATTTGAGGAGATAGAGTGAGAATTTACATACTAAGTTCCACATTTGTTCCTTCAGATGTAGGACAAACTTTCCTCTAGCCATTGATGCTGAACTGAAGAGATTCTCTACTGCATTTAATCATCTTCCTACATATGTACAATCAGAACTGAGATAGATGGAAATGACATTGCCCTTCTTCTCCCTGTCTCTTCTCCTTAACATAGTGCACATAAGCTTTAGAAATATATTTTGAAAGGCTGAATTCTGATAATTTTTATTTACAATGCAGTGTGAGCATGATTTTTATTAAGCAAGAAATGGCTCCCCATAGAAACACATTTCACTTGTAATATCTATAAGCATATTATTTTGGGAAAGGTGGTGTCCTTTTTCTAAAGACAGGCAATTAGAGGTGTACTGTTGTAGGCTCAAGATATTTTTTTCTATTGTGCCATCAATGTATTTTGGGATTGGGCTCCCTATATTAAATTCATATTTCATGTTGCAAATATTAAACTAGGGTTGGGGTAGGAAAAGTGATGCTGATGAAATTTAAAAGTTGAATTATTACCCAAATACTACCTCAAGAGCTCTGATGGCACAATCGTTAGAATGCAGTACTGCAGGCTACTTCTGTTGACTGCTGGCTGCCTGCAATTTGGCAGTTCATATCTCACCAGGCTCAAGGCTGACCTATCCTTCCATCCTTCCGAGGTTGGTAAAATGAGGATCCAGATTGTTGGGGGCAATATGCTGACTCTGTATACCACTTAGAGGATGCTGTAAAGCACTGTGAAGTGGTATATAAGCCTAAATGCTATTTCTATTTCTATTGCTATCTATCTTTCTATCAACTAGGTTAAAATAGGAAAGCTACACTGACATTATTGTTTTCTTCCTGATGGAAATGAAACTTATTTGAGTTATAAAATAAAATAAGATTGCATAGATAAGCATCCCATTTTAAGAGAAGACATTAGGAAAAGCTATAGCCTACAACTGATTCTGTATTCTGTTCTCTCCTTTCTTTTGTTTATATCAAGTAAGGAAAGCAAATGTTGAAATCAGCTGCATTGCCTTCTGCACAAACACCATTAAATGAAGGAAAGAACATTTGTGTACTTCCCATTGTTTTCTGTGTCATATGCGAACAATAGGATTCCATCCTTTTCAATTATGAGAAAAGAAATCTCATCTCAATTTGCAATGCTAAGGAAAAGTAACATATTTGAAGGTTGAACAGGAATGTGTTTGAAGTTCTACCTCCTGATTTTTGCATATTAGAAAAACAAACCTTTTGAATTTGATGTATGTGGTTCAGAGGCATTAAAATCTAAAGCCCTGGTGCCTTAAGTCATAAACTTTGAATGAGCACAATGTCTCAGAAAACAATCATCACATGCTGGTTGTTAGAGGAACATGAGTGGAAAATATATGACTATGAAATAATTATCCTAACTATACTTTAAGTATGTAATATTTAGTGTAATTATTTAATTACATTTTCATCCTTAAACCATCCATAACTTGCTAGATAAGATTTCTGAAGTGCAAATATGGTTCTGCTGTGGAAAAAGGTGCTTCTGTGATTCAGTCTTCCACTAGTCATGCCATTCAAGGCAATCTGGTCTTAAATGTTCCTAAGAAAAGAACATGAAGCCATCCTGTTCTCTTTGTGGCTCTCCAAAATGTACATGCAATGGCACACTACCTCTGCATACGGACTCTTCTATAGTCATTAAGTAGGACATGAAATAGGAAACATATACTTACTTTGCCCATTCCTCATTTATTTTCTTAATATGGAACTAATTAATGTTTGATGAATCAGATCTAAATCTGTTCAACCAAAGAACATTACATTCAGATAATTTTAAGTGGTGTAAAAGTATACATATGTATGTATGGACTGGATACTCTGTTGATATTGCATTAAAAATCTGCTAGCGTGAATCAATCTAGAGTGAACGTCATCTCCTTAAACCCTACTGCATCTTTCACAACACTCAACTATCATAAAAGATGAAACAAAACAACTTGCAGTTTCTCAAACTAGCAGATTATGCTGCAATCCTTCCTTTTGGCTCACTTTACAAATAGTTCTTTCTTTTGACAAAAATAATATAAAAATACACTCTGCCTTTTAAACCCTACTTTTGAAAGCAACCAATGTGAAGAAATATCTTGAGAAACTTTTCAAGAAAAGAAATATTCTTAAGTCAAAAACTATCTTCAGTAATAAGGTCAATTTGCTATCTTAGACATACTGAAAAACCAATCTGAACCACAAATAAAATTCAAAATTGAGAATATACAGTTTTGTTTTGTTCTTAAAAGAGGAAATGTGTTTTAAACTAACACTAATAATTAGCCTTTCACTAATTTTATTAAATCAAAAATTTGAAAATACTGTTCTTCATATTTAACAATAGCACTTATATACTGCTTCCCAGTGCTTTACAGCCCTCTTTAAGAGGTTTATCAAGTTAGAATCTTGCCCCCAACAATATGTGTCCTCATTTTACTGACCTCAGAAGGGTGGAAGGCTGAGTATACCTTGAGCCGGTGAATTTACTTTTATTCTAAACAAAACTATTTTCTAATACACTACTATATGACATCTTTTGCTGATTAAAACTTTGTTTCAACACATTTTGAGAAATAAACAGTGAATTTTTAAGATATCAGAATTCTGTTTTTTAAAAAAATCATCTAATGGATAACATAACAAGAAGGAATCACCACATTTCTAATTTTTATAATCAGTTTGTAAGAAAATAAACAACTTTAGCTGGGATACAAAGATATGCCTAGATATAGACCTCACTAAACTCACTACAAAGAATGTCTTCGCAAGTTGATTCATACAAATGCTAGTGCCCTTATTTATTTATTTTTTAAAAGAAGCAATATAGATATAGATAGATATAGATATAGATATAGATATAGATATAGATATATAGATATATAGATATATAGAGATATAGAGATATAGAGATATAGAGATAGAGATAGAGATAGAGATAGAGATAGAGATAGAGATAGAGATAGAGAGAGAGAGAGAGAGAGATAGAGATAGAGATAGATAGAGCAGTGTTTCTCAACCTTTTCTTCATCATGGATCCTGTGATAAACCATGGCCATGTACCAAGATGTAACTCAAGATTTAAAGCAAGACACTGCATCAAGCCTTTGTGAACATTGCGTGACATTATGGCCCTTTCAGGAATCCATGGACCACAGGTTGAGAATTGGTAGGTAGTAATGACCACAGCATGCATTTCCATCTACTTGAGTTTCACTATTTTATTTTGTTTGTGGTGCCCTCAAGTCATTATTGACTCCTGTCATCTGTCTACACAGTCCGTGCAGTTTTCTTGGTAAGATTTTGGAAGTGGCTCACCATTGCCTTTTTCCTATGGTTGAGACAGAATGACTGGCCTAACATAACCCAGTAGCTTTACAAGGAAGGTCTAAAACTCATGGTCTTCTGGTTTCTAGATTGGTGTCTTAATCATTGTACTAAACTGACTCTAACTTTGGTTGACCTCCTAACAAAAAGCACTGGTTATTGTTTGGTTAGATGATCATCACCAAATATTAGGGTAAAAGCTAGATTACATCCTAGATGAAGGCAATGGTAAACAGCTTCCATAATGCTACCAATGGACAAAAGTCTTTACTACTTTGTTCCAGTGGTGGGTTACTACCAGTTCAGACCGGTAGTGGTCAGGTGGTCTGGGTCACTGGAACCGCCAGTAACCCAGGCCTGTCACATCCCCAAACTAGTTCTCCAGGTGGTGCCATAGGCACCGCCATCTTGTCTTTTGCTTCTGGGCATGCGCAGAGCAATTTTTATTGCTCTGTGCATGCACGTATGGTGCATCCACGAGCGAACCGGCGGTAGAGACTGCTGGAATCCATCCCTGCCTTGTTCCCACCTGTAAATACAACAAAACCAAATAGTAATCCTTCAATATAGGTACACTAACAGAAACCAGAAGCTATGATGACAGTGTAAGAACACTTCTTTATTTAAGTTGAATAATTATAGCTGGCAAAAGTTTCTAAGGTATACTAGAGTTCATACAAGCTGCAAAGGAACCACTCATGCTTTTTAAATCACACTGATTACATTTATAGTAACATTTTGGTTTAATGTGATATGTATATGTTTGTCTTTGCCTGGCAAGTGGCTTTGTGCAAATAAGACAGCCAAAAATGCCTATGATATCAAAAATGACATAGCAGAAAAGATTTTAGCAATTCTAATTTTTTGCATCACTGCATGACAAGTTGCTCTTGTCCTTACTCCCATTTTAAAAGTGGTTGCCTTCCAGAAATTACCCTTTCCCCAAAGATTGATTCTCATACTCTGCTGTGGACTCCCTGGATAATATTGAACAAATCCTTCTGGGTTAAAAAAAAATCTATAAATATACTGAGCGTATATTAAAAACTTCTAATTTTAGCCAGAGGAAACATACACACACAAACAAAATATTTAATTATGTTTCCCAGAAGGATGGTGGAAGCTGCCAGCCTCCAGAAGAGACTATCTCTGCTAGAAGCGGGCAGCTGATTTGAAATTAATTCTGAAGAAGCGTTTCAGTAATTCAGATTGATTAAGGATGCACCCAAGAATAACACTTTCATTACAAAACCTCCTGAGTAAAATTTAAATGATGCTAAATTAAAAACAGTCTCTGTTAAATCAGAAACTTATGAACACAACAGAACTAGAAAAGATGTAGAACCGGTATAATTTTATTTGTTTTTCTTACAAAGATTCCTGCAGATTCTATTCCTATTCATGCCTCAGTCTTGTACGATGTGATTGATTCTAGGAGTGTTATCCTTCCTTGGACTTTTTAGAAAAAGGCCATCAGTCATGTGGCATTTTATAATCTTTCCACTGATTTGCAAAACATATGTACAATATACATATGCATAGTATGTTCTATTTTGGGAATCCACAACCATTTGGAGCCATTCAGTATTTTGGAAAATATTGGCTGCTGTGATGTCTTTGAGTAGCCACCAAATATCTTCAGAGCAAAAAGCATTAAAATGCTAGGCAGTGCAGCCCACCTTCCCCAGTTTCCTATTCTAAGACTGTCTCTGGGAGGGTTTTAACTCATCCCTAGATTAAAAAATGCATGAAGAATTTATTTTTTAGTCCTTATAATAAGGACTTTCCCCCTTATTATAATGGGAGAAAAATATTATATTATATAAAAATATAATATATATTCTATTCTATACTCTACTAGGCAGAATAGAAAGAGCTTGACAGAGTTTCCGATTTCTCTGAAGCTCTAATGCTAATCTGAAAGTAGAGGTAGAATTGCCTTGTCAGTTAACTTATTTGCTTCAATGAACTGATGGACTTGGATCTAAGTTCTGGTGAAGGATTCATTTTATTATAGACTGTAGCTCGATTTTTTTTAGTGATCTGTTTTAGATCCATTAATTGTCACTCTGATTATAGACACATAAAGTCAAAGTTTCCCAAATATCTCTAAAAATATACTAAATGTAAAGTGGGTGAAAAACGGCTGAAAATGAAGACTAAAGTCAGCTGACCAGTGGACACATGCACCCTGGAGTGACAGGGCAACACCTCACATGCCCTAACAAATGGCTCTGCATGCCACCTGTGGCACGAGTGCCATAGGTTTGCCATCATGGCTATAGATTATTTCAAAATTTCCTAAGTCATTTAGTATTGAAAAATAATTGGTTAATAATTTAAAATATATACATATCAAGAAATTAAGGCCCAAACAGGGAAACAACTCTTCAGAATCACTAGAAATTGAGTCCAGAAAAAACTTACTTCCAACTATCCTATTCCCTAGTGTCCAGAAAACTATTCAAATACAGCTGTCCTTTAAGTCTTATTAACCTTAGCCACCATAACAATGAAAGGGATGATGGAAGTTGTAGGTCAGTAACTGGACTCCATGCCCCCTCCAGAAGACCATGGTAAATTCACTAAAAATGAAAATGTGACCTTTCATACATAGAATAGCTGCATCTGCGAGTAAGGGCTCTTTAAAGGTAAATGAAATAGATGAAATGTGTATTTGTCTTTGTACCTTAATCGAGTCAGGACTCAAAAAATATATATTTTAAACTTGTTTTTAATGTTTACAATCCAAAGTGGAATATTTCTTTTTAAATGGAGGTGTTTCAAAAAAATATAATTCACTTTGGCCTCAGTGCTTCTCAAACTTGGCAACTTTGAGATGGATAGCCTTGGCTGAAGAATTCTGAAGTTGGAAGACCACATATTTTCAAGTTGCCAAGAGTGAGAAACACTGGCCTAACCTATATTCAGATCCTTTCTCAGTCAGGAATTTGTAAGACTTGATAAATCACATCACTAATTGCCGGTTCTTTTTCTCATTTGTCAAATGAGAGGAAGAGCAGTCTACTTCAATGGCATGTCAAGCCCTTTATAAATAAAAAATGTTGCATTTAGGATTCATTAATAATGCATTTAGAAGAAAATTTGCTGTTTGAAACCAATTGTGGCTTTGACTTTTGTTTTTTAAAGACAGATGTGCAGACAAAGATTGCTGCTTTAGTATCATTCCTTTCTCTCTTATATTTTGACAATGAACTTCATTATAACCTCAAAGCATTTCACAAGATCAACATTTTGTATCTGCTCCTCTATTGCTTTCAACTTCTTAAAGGTTAGCAAAGATTTTATTTTATTTCAGTTATTAAGGGTAGATGCTATTGTCATCAGCATCTTTCATTTTTATACCTTTTTAGTTGGTGGTATTTAACATTAAATTCAGATTTATTTTCAGGTAAACAAGCTTATGACTGCTTTGAACACAATTCATGGACCTTTCCCCATATTATTCCTTTAGTTGAAGAACCCTAAAAGAACTCCATTAAGCAAACAAACTAAATTCCTTACTATTTGTGTGTATGGTATGAATGATGATGAATGTGCCCACTTTTAATTTAAATTAATTAATTTTATATTATTATGTTGTAACTCTGTATTTTTAAACTGACTATTGTGGGGATTGCATGAGTGAGTGATTGTGGTATGTATGAGAGGACTGGGAGTGCAACCTGATGCCTCCTCCACTGAGTGCTGAAGCAGAAGTGGTAGGGGGCCCAGGCCTACCTCTCGTCCTAGAATGAATGATATGAATGGCCTGCTGGGGAGAACGGAGGCTACGGAAGGGGAAGTGGGGTCTACGGCTGCGGGGATGGGCTGGCGCATTCCGGTCATTGTTGGGAGAGGCAGGTTTGACAGGAGCTATAGGGCTAGCCATTACCGGGGAAGGAGGGTTCGCTACGTAACAGAGATCCCTCCTTCCGGCTCTATTAACTCCACTCCATGACCAGATGGTGAGAGTTGTCAGAGCCCTGGTCTCAAGCTGCTGTTGCTAAATGCCAGGTCTGTGGTTCACAAAGCTCCCCTCGTCCGGGACCTAATATTAGACAAGGGGGCAGACCTGGCATGTATTACTGAGACCTGGCTGGGCCATGAGGGAGGAATCCCCCTCATTGAAATGTGCCCAGAAGGGTTTCAGGTGCTCCATCAGCCGCGACACCAGTGAAGGGGTGGGGGAGTGGCAATCATCATCCGAGAGTCCCTAGTTCCTCGTAGGATCCCTGCTCCGGAGCTTGTCGGGTGTGAGTCCCTTCTGGTGAAGTTGGACCTTGGGGGTCAAATGTGTTTGTTGCTAATGTACCTACCTCCGAACAGCGTTGCAACAGCCCTGCCTGTGCTCCTCGAGTCAGTAGCTTAGCTGGCGGTTGAGTTCCCCAGGCTTGTAGTGATGGGGGATTTCAACCTGCCATCACTTGGTGAACACTCTGATGGAGCACAGGAGTTCATGGCTTCCATGACAGCCATGGACTTGACCCAGGTAATTCAGGGTCTGCCTCATTCAGCGGGGCACACGCTCGACCTCGTATTTCTCTCGGAGCAGTGGAGACGTGATCTAGATTTGAAGGGCATTAAGATCTTGCCCTTGTCATGGTCAGATCACTCCCTACTGACGCTCAACTTTCGGAAACCAATCTCCCACTGTAGGGAGGGGGAACTGATTAAGTGGTTCCGCCCCAGGAACCTGATGGACCCTATTGGATTTCAGATGGCACTTGGGGAGATACCTGACTCTCTGGCCCACAGTCTGGCAGAGTCCTTGGTCGCAGCTTGGAATATAGTGGCGGCAGAGGCTCTAAACCAGATTGCGCCTTTACGGCCTCTTCGCGGCAGTGGATCCAGGTGGGCTCCTTGGGTTACCGAGGAACTCCGGGAGATGAAGCACCAAAAGAGATGCCTAGAGCGACGCTGGAGGGCTAGTAACTCCGAATCCGACCGAACACAATTAAGAGCCTTTATTAGGACTTATCTAGTGGCGATATGGGCGGCAAAATGTGCACATTTTTCCGCTCTTATTGCATCCACAGAATCTTGCCCAGCCGCCCTGTTTAGGATAGCCCGGTCCCTCTTGAAAGGGAGGGATGCAAACGAACCCTTGCAGGGTAGAGCTGAGGAATTTGTTCAGTTTCTGACGGATAAAATTGCTTGGATCCAGCGGACCTGGACTCCACTTGGATGGTACCAGCTGAGGCACCGGGGGAAGGTCCTGATTGGATTTTATGGAGTGAGTTTCAACTTGTTGCTCCTGAGGAAGTGGACAAGGCCATGGGAGCGGTGAGTGCCTTCACCTGTTTACTGGACCCGTGTCCCTCCTGGCTGGTCTCGACCAGCAGGGAGGTGACACATGGCTGGCTCCAGAGGATTGTTAACACCTCTCTTCTGGAGGGATCCTTCCCGCAGCCTCTAAAGGATGCGGTGGTGAGACTCCTCCTTAAGAAACCATCCCTGGACCCAGCCATTTTAAACAACTATCATCCAGTCTCCAACCTCCCATTCGTAGGGAAGGTTGTTGAGAAGGTGGTGGCCTTTCAACTCCAGCAGACTTTGGTTGAAGCAGATTATCTGGATCCCTTTCAGTCAGGTTTCAGGCCTGGTCACGGCACGTAAACTGCTTTGGTCACGCTGATTGATGATCTCTGGCGGGCCAGGGATAGAGGTCATACCTCTATCCTGGTGCTCCTTGACCTCTCAGTGGCCTTTGATACCATCGACCATGGTATCCTTCTGCAACGGTTACGGGAGGTGGGAGTGGGAGGCACCGTCCTAAGGTGGTACCTCTCAGACAGGTTGCAGTCAGTGTTGGTTGGAGGACAGAGGTCGACCCCTAGGCCCCTCAAATATAGGGTGGTGCAGGGTTTGGTCCTGTCCCCCCTCCTATTTAACATCTACATGAAGCCGCTGGGTGAGATCATATGCTGGCACGGGATCAAATATCATCAATATGCGGACAATACCCAATTGTATCTGTCCACCCCGTGCCAGCTGAGCGAAGCAGTGGAAGTGATGTGCCAGTGCCTGGAGGCTGTCAGGGTCTGGATGGGAGCGAACAAGCTTGCACTCAATCCAGACAAAACCGAGTGCCTATTGATGTTGCCTCCCAAGGTTAGTCCAGATATTTCACCTCTTACCCTGGGGGGTGAAATTATACACCCCTCAGAGAGGGCCCACAATTTGGGTGTTCTCCTGGACCCACATCTGTCGGCTGTGACC